>NC_083569.1:107109250-107111750 GCF_027579695.1 Neoarius graeffei | reverse complement strand
CCAGACACAAAATCAAGCTCCTCCCATGGCCATCTCAGTCCCCAGACCTCAACCCAGTTGAAAACCTGTGGGGTGAGCTGAAGAGGAGAGTGCATAGGAGAGGACCCAGGACTCTGGATGATTTAGAGAGATTGTGCAAAGAGGAATGATTGAATATCCCTCTCTCTGTATTCTCCCATCTTGTGAAATATTATAGTAGAAGATTAAGCGCTGTCTTGTTGGCAAAAGGGAGTTGTACAAAGTAGTAACATCAGGGGTGCCAATAATTGTGGAGGGCCGACTGAATAAACGCACTTGAAACAAAGGTTGGATTTTTCTCTTTTTTTGCATTGTCGTCCTATATTATTTAAAAAAATGAATTTATTAGAAGCCAAAGAACATATCTTAACGAGGGGTGCCAATAATTGTGGAGGGCGCTGTAAATCTCTATATGTGACCCGTGAGGAAATCGATGAATCGTTTTGATAAATTTGGGGACTTTTTAGTTTGTGAATGTGTCGATATAATAAAAAGAAAAAATCACATGTTGGCTTGAAGATATGAAGTTTATCTTCTCGCATTTTTTTCATCCAGGGGCGGCACGGTGGTGTAGTGGTTAGCGCTGTCGCCTCACAGCAAGAAGGTCCTGGGTTCGAGCCCCGTGGCCGGCGAGGGCCTTTCTGTGTGGAGTTTGCATGTTCTCCCCGTGTCCGCATGGGTTTCCTCCTGGTGCTCCGGTTTCCCCCACAGTCCAAAGACATGCAGGTTAGGTTAACTGGTGGCTCTAAATTGACCGTAGGTGTGAATGTGAGTGTGAATGGTTGTCTGTGTCTATGTGTCAGCCCTGTGATGACCTGGCGACTTGTCCAGGGTGTACCCCGCCTTTCGCCCGTAGTCAGCTGGGATAGGCTCCAGCTTGCCTGCGACCCTGTAGAACAGGATAAAGCGGTTAGAGATAATGAGATGAGATGAGATTTTTTTCATCCAAAATACATCGTGGATCTGAGTGACATATTTCACTCCGATGACGTCACTCCCAGTGTTTTCCCGCTGACTACAAGCGCGTTGCCAAATGGCAAACTGGTTTAAAATAAAAATTCTTTTGATTAACTTGCTTGATTAACAACTACTACTACTACTACTAAGTTATCAGCTCATATACGGTGAGTAGAGAAAAAAAATGGCAGAGCACATCAAGTCAGATATATCACTTTGTTATCAAATGTTTCAAAGAAACAGAAACAGCTAAATAAAAGAATATCGGGGTTTTTTTTTCCTCCCCAATATCGCCTGTTCCACACTCCAGCCCAGTTGGTGGCAGTAACGCACCTTGAAGTTGGTTTGCCAACCACCGAAAGAAGAAGAAGAAACTGGCGGAGCGTGTTGCTGAACCAACTGAGGATGAAATAAAAACTCTACTCGAAAACAAACCCCCCCGAAAATACAAAAAAAGCAACAAAATACGGAACAGTAAGAATGTGTCTTTTTTTATTTTTCAAGAATTATTATTATTATCGCATTTTTCACAAATTGCTCCTGTCATTTCGCCGGTTTGTTTACATTCTAAGCAGAAATGATTTCGTCGGACATTATGTATAAAGTTTATTTATTGAATTTGCAAAAAATTTAAATGATAAAAATGCTCTGTTTCTCAAAATCCAGTGACTGTGGATAGAATAAAACAGTTATTCCAATCAATCTGGTCGTACATGGATTATAGGCAATTCGGTGCTACGCGCCTCGTCAGCTATCAGCTCATGTACGACTTGATTTCGTGGAATAACTCATCTCATCTCATTATCTCTAGCCGCTTTATCCTGTTCTACAGGGTCGCAGGCAAGCTGGAGCCTATCCCAGCTGACTACGGGCGAAAGGCGGGGTACACCCTGGACAAGTCGCCAGGTCATCACAGGGCTGACACATAGACACAGACAACCATTCACACTCACATTCACACCTAAACTCAATTTAGAGTCACCAGTTAACCTAACCTGCATGTCTTTGGACTGTGGGGGAAACCGGAGCACCCGGAGGAAACCCACGCGGACACGGGGAGAACATGCAAACTCCACACAGAAAGGCCCTCGCCGGCCACGGGGCTCGAACCCGGACCTTCTTGCTGTGAGGCGACAGCGCTAACCACTACGCCACCGTGCCGCCCTATGCCGCAGTGAAAGTCACACTTTGAGATCATAATTTTTCTCGTTCTGATGTTTGATGTGAGTGAACATGAACTGAAGCTCTTGATTTGTATCTGCATGATTTTATGCATCGAGGCATCGGCTCATTGACAATTCCTCTACAGCGTTCTGCCACACTGACATGCCTGACTAGCGTTCAGTTTCACCTGTAGCCCGTGATATTTATTGAGCGTAGGGCGGAAAATGTACCTGTCAATCATTGCAAAGAATCGTCCCATACTGCACTGCAGCCTCACATCACAAACAGAGATGTCTCTGGACCAGGAGACACGTTCAGACCGTCCAGCTCTATCACCTACAGCCGTTTCCTACAAACAGCC
>NC_083569.1:107076750-107104250 GCF_027579695.1 Neoarius graeffei | reverse complement strand
AAATTCCTCCAAGCCGGTGTGCAGGACTGATCAACAGTTACCAGAAGCATTTAGTTGCAGTTATTGCTGCACAAGGGGGTCACACCAGATACTGAAAGCAAAGGTTCACATACTTTTGCCACTCACAGATATGTAATACTGGATCATTTTCCTCAATAAATAAATGACCAAGTATGATATTTTTGTCTCATTTGTTTAACTGGATTCTCTTTATCTACTTTTAGGACTTGTGTGAAAATCTGATGATGTTTTAGGTCATATTTATGCAGAAATATAGAAAATTCTAAAGGGTTCACAAACTTTCAAGCACCACTGTAAGAAAATGCCATGTACAATAAAAAAAATTACTTTCAGATGACTTTGTAGTCCGTACGTTTAAGGTTTCTCCAGAGGGACGTCTCGTAAGAGTGTTAAGTTTGCGTTTTAGCCAACAAATCTCGCATGGAATGTGATGAAGGTCTGTCTGAATGAATGGATCTAGTTGTACGACATCGCTGTATGTATCCCATAAATCATTGGTTTAATGAGCATCATCATTGAGCAGCTAATAGAATAGCACTTAAGCCAGTGCATCACATTATTTACCATTTTATTCATTTCTATAATGAACCACACAACTTCATAAATCCATCAGATACTTGGTGGGTGAGAAATGTGCATGATTTTATTACACTTTTAATGTGCTATTTTGAGTACTTGAATAACATTTTTTGTTCATTTGATGCCTTCTCCTGTAAAGAAAACATGCTCATGATTTGAAGAATCATTTTATCATAAACATTTTTTAACTTGATATTTCTCCATGCAAGACTTAAAAGGAAAATATGTTAAATTAACGAGCCCGTCAGTGACAGTCGTAGCTCACTCCGGCCCCGTCTAGTCCAGAAGGAATGATCTAAAGTGGGCCGCCTTCCTTGCACAATAAATGTTGCAAGCTATATACACTATATACAGTGGTGCTTGAAAGTTTGTGAACCCTTTAGAATTTTCTATATTTCTGCATAAATATGACCTAAAACATCATCAGATTTTCACACAAGTCCTAAAAGTAGATAAAGAGAACCCAGTTAAACAAATGAGACAAAAATATTATACTTGGTCATTTATTTATTGAGGAAAATGATCCAATATTACAGATCTGTGAGTGGCAAAAGTATGTGATCCTTTGCTTTCAGTATCTGGTGTGACCCCCTTGTGCAGCAATAACTGCAACTAAACGTTTGCGGTAACTGTTGATCAGTCCTGCACACCGGCTTGGAGGAATTTTAGCCCGTTCCTCCGTACAGAACAGCTTCAACTCTGGGATGTTGGTGGGTTTCCTCACATGAACTGCTCACTTCAGGTCCTTCCACAACATTTCCATTGGATTAAGGTCAGGACTTTGACTTGGCCATTCCAAAACATTCACTTTATTCTTCTTTAACCATTCTTTGGTAGAACGACTTGTGTGCTTAGGGTCGTTGTCTTGCTGCATGACCCACCTTCTCTTGAGATTCAGTTCATGGACAGATGTCCTGACATTTTCTTTTAGAATTCGCTGGTATAATTCAGAATTCATTGTTCCATCAATGATGGCAAGCCGTCCTGGCCCAGATGCAGCAAAACAGGCCCAAACCATGATACTACCACCACCATGTTTCACAGATGGGATAAGGTTCTTATGCTGGAATGTAGTGTTTTCCTTTCTCCAAACATAACACTTCTCATTTAAAGCAAAAATGTTCTATTTTGGTCTTATCCGTCCACAAAACATTTTTTCCAATAGCCTTCTGGCTTGTCCACGTGATCTTTAGCAAACTGCAGATGAGCAGCGATGTTCTTTTTGGAGAGCAGTGGCTTTCTCCTTGCAACCCTGTCATGCACACCATTGTTGTTCAGTGTTCTCCTGATGGTGGACTCATGAACATGGACATTAGCCAATGTGAGAGAGGCCTTCAGTTGTTTAGAAGTTACCCTGGGGTCCTTTGTGACCTCACTGACTATTACACACCTTGCTCTTGGAGTGATCTTTGTTGGTCGACCACTCCTGGGGAGGGTAACAATGGTCTTGAATTTCCTCCATTTGTACACAATCTGTCTGACTGTGGATTGGTGGAGTCCAAACTCTTTAGCGATGGTTTTGTAACCTTTTCCAGCCTGATAAGCATCAACAACGCTTTTTCTGAGGTCCTCAGAAATCTCCTTTGTTCGTGCCATGATACACTTCCACAAACATGTGTTGTGAAGATCAGACTTTGGTAGATCCCTGTTCTTTAAATAAAGCAGGGTGCCCACTCACACCTGATTGCCATGCCATTGAGTGAAAACACTTGACTCAAATTTCACCTTCAAATTAACTGCTAATCTTAGAGGTTCACATACTTTTGCCATTCACAGATATATAATATTGGATCATTTTCCTCAATAAATAAATGACCGAGTATAATATTTTTGTCTCATTTGTTTAACTGGGTTCTCTTTATCTACTTTTAGGACTTGTGTGAAAAGCTGATGATGTTTTAGGTCATATTTATGCAGAAATATAGAAAATTCTAAAGGGTTCACAACCTTTCAAGCATCACTGTACAAGCTATATATAGAAGCGATATCCACCCTACGAATACCGAGGAATGAAGGACTGATGGAGAAGAAGTGATTTGTGTGGAAACTGCTCATTAGGGATTGATTAATTACTCCATATCTTTATTATTCATTTCATTTATGCAAATTTGTGTGGAAGCTATCTATATGCACAGCAGACAGACCTACCTTCCTGCCAAAAGGAATAAAAATTGGTGAAGAATCGAGAGAGAAAAAGCGATTTTCATGAAATGTGGACGACGGACAACACATGAGGGCATAAACCTATCACCTATTGGCACTTCCACAAAAAAAAAAAATTGTGGTGACAATAAACTGTCACAGAGTACCACTGGACTTAATACAATCAATCAATGCGGCCTCAGCCAAGTTATATGCCTGGTGGCCCAGTCATCACGATTTTTGATGAATAATGTTAGTTCAGAAAGACTCTGAGCCCCAGTGTCCCTCATTAGTGTGTCTAGAAAGGTGGCTGGATGGCGGTCCCTCCTCAGATGACCATGGATTGGGCACCACAGCAACAGCTGACTTGCAGGAAGATCAGGGTGCCGATAGCAATGGCCAACAAGGCCACGCCTCCTGTCGCCAATCTTGTCACTGTACAACTCAGACTTGGTGATCTGGTCTCTCCAGTACCCTACAGAGCATGCGTGTGTAGGTGCCATTTAGGGATTTCTCCAGTGCAGTTGAGGGTCCATCCCTCACAACCATAAAGCAAAACAGATTCGACAGTCGCTGAGAAGAAACGAAGGTTTAGCTGACGAGATAGATTTGATCGCCAAATATCCATCATGCTACTGAGTGCTTTCTACTGTAAGTGCAGCCTTTCCTGACCTTAATGTCCATCTCAGACGGGTCGAGTTCACCCATGAGCCGAGGTACTTGAAATCAGAAACCTCATAATAAACCTTAATACTTAATACTGAGCAAGAAAAATATGCTTAACTGAAACAGACACACCTCTGTCTTTGTTACTCAAACTCCACCCAGTGTGTGGAACTCGAGCATAACTTCGGACTAGCATTTATTTCTGTAGTTGCGTGCGTGATCTCAATACCAATGTGCACAAATTTGGGTATTCAAGCACTTCATTTGAAACACAGCCCTAATGAGGTAATTTTTAATAATTAACCACATTGAGAAAATGTCATCTGTTGGATCATTTATATTTCTTACAGTTGCAGTTCTTTATTGGTTTCTTCCACTTTTCAGCGTCTTCCCCTCAAAACCCTGCTGAATGGCGCCTCGGGCCATTACCTTCTCAATTAGCACGTGATATAGCGGTGCTAATAAAAATCTAACTTCATTCCAAAGTCATACTGGGATGGAAATGAAGTGTTGATCTGACTGCTCTGGGTACCAGTTATAAAAAAATTCGCCTGGGATTCAATTATCAGCTAATGTTCACACTCACCGGCCACTTTAATAGGAACTTGTTGTTGATTCTAAGATTCCTGTTCTTCAGGAGTGGAACCCAATGTGTTCTTCTGTTTTCTGTTGCATGCCAAGATGCTTTTCTGCTCACCATGGTTGTAAAGAGTGATCATATGAGTTACTATATCCTTCCTTCCTGGAAAAAAGCTCGAACCAATCTGTCCATTTTCCTCTGACCTCTGTTATCAACAAGGCGTTTTGTTTCCACACACAGAACTGTCCCTCACTCATTCATTCACTCACTCTGTTTGTTTTTTGTTTTTCGCGCCGCTCTCGAGACTGTTGGATGTGAAAACCTCAGGAGATCAGCTCAAACCAGCACACTTTCATGCCACAGTGAAAGAAAGTCACACTTTGAGATCATGGTTTTTCCCATTCGGATGTTTGAACATTGGAACGTTAATAACTGAAGCTCTTGATTTGTATCTGCATGATTTGATGCATCAATGAATCGGCTGATTAGAGAACTGCTGCATCAAACAGCACAGCAGGTGGATGGGTATTTCTAATAAAGTGGCCAGCATGCATCCAGACAATTTTTTTTTTTTTGCTAACATAAGGTAAAGGGTGGCACAATGGTGTAGTGGTTAGCGCTGTCGCCTCATAGCAAGAAGGTCCGGGTTCGAGCCCCGTGGCCGGCGAGGGCCTTTCTGTGTGGAGTTTGCATGTTCTCCCCGTGTCCGCCTGGGTTTCCTCCGGGTGCTCCGGTTTCCCCCACAGTCCAAAGACATGCAGGTTAGGTTAACTGGTGACTCTAAATTGAGCGTAGGTGTGAATGTGAGTGTGAATGGTTGTCTGTGTCTATGTGTCAGCCCTGTGATGACCTGGCGACTTGTCCAGGGTGTACCCCGCCTTTCGCCCGTAGTCAGCTGGGATAGGCTCCAGCTTGCCTGCAACCCTGTAGAACAGGATAAAGCGGCTAGAGATAATGAGATGAGATGAGAACATAAGGTAAATATTAATAATAAAAAAAAAAAACGCTAACGTCACATGAACACATGATGTTAACGATTCAGTCATGTTTTGTACAAGCTTCCTGTTATTCTTAAAGAAATTCAACTAGTAAATCAAATCCCTTCATTATTGTGGCTGTAATTGAAGTGACAATTAAATTTTATGCATTTTAGAAACCGCATCCCCTTCCTCCATCTCTGACCTCATCCCGATTGTCTGGCTTCAAAGATGTGGCCTTGCTTTCTGTTATATCACACGGAGAAGGTTTTGAGTTCAGGTTAGTGAAATAAAATGTATCAGAACTAAAAACACACTGACAGCCGACATCCGCAAACTTTCAAGCTTCATTCCCGACAACCATATTTAACCTATGTTTCCGTTCACAGCTTTTTTTAGGTCTCAACTGCAGGAAATCTGCTTCACTGGCTCGGCACAAGTCAAGCCTTCATCCCTCATCTCTCATCCCTCATCCTCACACCTCGGCTCTCAGCTCTCCCTCCACATGAGCCGAGGATGGAACAGGAGGTGAAGGGATCAGGAAAAGAAGGATTTATGCAGCTTCTACTTCAATGTTTTTCTTTATTTTTATTCATTAAAAGTCACAAAAAAAGTCAAAGTCCCTCTCACGCCAGAATCTGATCTTCCCAGGCAGTCTCCTGTCCCAGTACTAACCAACTCTTTAAGGCGTACGGGTGCGGCGCCGATCTCTGTTTCGATAGCCCTCGGCCTCTCACCTATAGACCCTTTTCAGTCACGTGACCTTCGTAAACGCGACCACCATTTTGGACATGTAGCGGACTTCGGCTCGAATTGGTTTGAATGCGAGGAAGGCGACAAACGGAGAACATACAAGAAAAAGGAGCGAGATGCAGGAAACACCTTCGCTATCCAGCGACGTAGGGCATTTACAGGGCGAGCAGAGGGAGAAATAACAACAGTAACAACACATTAGCAACGCCGTACAGAAATAACGGTTTATGGCACAGACCCTTTCGGTTCTCGCTCATCTAGCTGCTACAATGACTGCTTAGACTGCAACAATAATACCTAACACACATTTAAGTATCCGTCGTAAAGACGTGAAACTCGTCGAGTGACGAGTGTGTTCATTGATAAGCTAACACAATCTAAAAGTAGACATACCATCACACTGCCCTGGCGCTGTGTACAGTTTACCTTCTATGGTTTGTGCGCTCACTATTTGCCATTACTTTCTCCAACCGCTGTTACAGATTACAGGGAACGGCCTGGATTTAAGAGACAAATACATGTTCCTCTTGTTTTGAACACTTAGCCCATGTTTACATTAGACCATATCAGCGGATCATCAGATTAACGTTTTTAAAAGCGATTAGTGTGCACACAGCAACACCAATACACGATTCGTCTGCACACAGCAACACCAATACACGGATACGCTCGGCTCCGCAGGCATCCTGCGCTCCAAATCACTCCGCCCTGAACAGCGAGTGCCCTCTGGAGGGTGCGCACTCCGGCCCTGTGCAGCTCACACAGCGCGCGAGTGAAGTGCACGAGCCACGATTCGGGACTGAGCCGCTGTGTGTGTGATCCCAGCGCAGATCACTTACCACTCGCAAGTGGAAGGATGGCAAGCCTAAAGACAATCTTTTTTTTTTGTTACATAGTCAAGAGAGGTGTCGGATCACCGGATCCAGTGTAAATAGCTGCCGGAGCCAACGTCCGAGGTTCCGGAGCGCGCTCCGGCTTGCTCCCCCTCAAATTAAGCGCTGTTTGTAGGACACTGCCTCTGATCTGTCCTACAGTCTACCAACAGCAAAGGAACACAACGCTAGCTAATGTCGTTAGCTAATAGCTACTACAGAAGAACAAAGAGGTTACAATGGGTTATTTTAGCCTATTTGGTTACACACTCGCCGCCACAGAATGTTAACAGCAATGTAATGCCTTTTCTGGCTAATTTTATTCGTCTTACCTCCAACAAAGTGGTCACTACACAAGCGTTGGTATGCCGAGGGCTGCCAATCTGTTAATGGCCGCTATCCATCTTCTCCGTCGGGATCCGATAAAATGATAACCCTTGCCTTGTTTGTTGATGGTTACTACATCCAGGTGCACAACAATATAGTGGCATGATGGAAGTCTTGCTGAAAATAAACACTTTCTTTGCTGCCGTTCCTCAATGCTGGCTGTGGTAAACTACTGGTAGTACACGTCCAAAATGGCGGCCGCGTTTGTCGTGACGTCACGTGAAAAGGGTCCATACAGCTAGGGTTACAGTGAGGGGCGTGTCCTCTGGTAACTGCGAGAGTTTGAGTTCCCTACTTGCATCTGTATTGCAGCATGCCTTGCAAGACGGTAGTAGGTACCATTTTTATGATGCCCTTTGGTATGACCCGACCGCAAGTAGAACTTGCGATCTCCTGGCCAAGAGGCAGACATGCTAACCACTAGGCCAACTCGCGGTCCAATTAAAAGTCACTTCATGTCTTAAAGAATGATGGATGTCATTTCTCTTTACTTAGTTGAGCAGTTGTTTCTTGACATAACACTGTAAAGGTTATGTCAGTTGTGGTGTTGAATAGGGCTATTTAATTATTTGTATTGTTATTATTTACTATTGACTCTTTATTGATTTCAAACGCGCTGTGTTCGGGGATCAGGTCGTCAAGGCCCCTGCCTTCGACTGCCGCCTAATCCACACTGCACCAGCCCCCTACGGCTACCTCTGTGGGTGGTGAACCCACAGGAGTTTGGGCCCATGTCACCGCTTCGGCCTGAGCCCGGCCGGGCCCCGTGGGCAAAGGCCCGGCCACCAAGCACTCGCATATGAGACCCAACCCTGGGCCTGGCTCCAGGGTGGGGCCCCAGCTGCACCATACCAGGCAATGTCATGGTCCTTGATCTTTTTTTTTATCCATAAGGGTTTTGATGAACCTTCAGCATGCACTGGGGCGGTTTGCAGTCAAGTGTGATGCGGCTGGGATGAGAATCAGCACCTCCAAGTCCGAGGCCATGGTTCTCGACCGGAAAAGGGTGGCTTGCCCTCTCCAGGTTGGTGGAGAAGTTCTGCCTCAAGTGGAGGAGTTTAAGTATCTCAGGATCTTGTTCACGAGTGAGGGAAGGATAGAGCGTGAAATCAACAGGTGGATCGGTGCGGCCTCCGCAGTGATGCGGTCGCTTTACCGGTCCGTCGTGGTGAAGAAGGAGCTGAGCCAAAAGGCGAAGCTCTCGATTTACCGGTTGATCTACGTTCCAACTCTCACCTATGGTCATGAGCTTTGGGTAATGACCGAAAGAACAAGATCGCAGATACAAGCGGCCGAAATGAGTTTCCTTCGCAGGGTGGCTGGGTGCTCCCTTAGAGATAGGGTGAGAAGCACAGTCACTCGGGAGGAGCTTGGAGTAGAGCTGCTGCTCCTCCACATTGAGAGGAATCAGCTGAGGTGGCTTGGGCATCTCTTTCGGATGCCTCCTGGACGCCTCCCTGGGGAGGTGTTCCAGGCATGTCCCCCTGGGAGGAGGCCCCGGGGAAGACCCAGGACATGCTGGAGGGACTACGTCTCTCGGCTGGTCTGGGAACGCCTCGGTGTTCTTCCTGAGGAGCTGGCCGAGGTGTCTGGGGAAAGGGAAGTTTGGGCTTCCATGCTCAGACTGCTGCCTCCGCGACCCGGCCCCGGATAAAGCGGATGAAGACGAGACGAGACGTGATGTTAAACGCATTAAGAAGACAAAAAACTCCCACTAATTAACTTTTGATGAGACACACCTATTAACCCTTTCAATGCCCTTAGACGAGTCACGTACGTCATGAAATCTGTGCCTTATGACGGAAGAATGTTTTAGGCATCGACTGTAATTCATATGTGCCACTGTGAAGTAAAAGTAATGTGCCGTGTAAGGTACATAAAAGGAGGTGTTTATGACAAGTAGCGTACGTCATAAGGCACAGCGGTAAAAGTTTTCATGACGTACGTGACTCGTCCAAGGGCACTGAAGGGGTTAATTGAAAAGTATTCCAGGTGACTACTTCATGAAGCTGGGTAAGATAATGCCAATAGTGTGCAAAGCGTCATCAGGGTAAACGCTGGCTACTTTGAAGAATCTAAAACATAAAAAAAAATGTTTACTGCATAATTTCATATATGTTCCACGTGTTATTTTATGGCTGTGATGTCTTCAGTATTGTTCTGCAATGTAGGAAATAGTCCCAATACAGAAAAGAAGAACAGAAACACCATTCCCACAGTGAAGCATGGTGGTGGTAGCATCATGTTATGGGGATGCGTTTCATCAGCACTTTTGACTATATGCTATATAGTGGCGGGGGGGGGGGTTCATATAAACTTTGTTATAGATTTCTATTTTATGACTTCTACATTATCAAGTCCAAACGTTACAAAAACATTTTCGAGTTCCAAACGTTCGGGGGGGGGGGTTTCCAGCACAATATTAAACATTACAGAGAAAGAAAAAAAATTTGTTTACATCTGAGCAGTATATTCCATAAGACAGCACTTTTCAGATTAAAAAAGAAAGCATAATAAAGGCTACTGGGTTTTGGTGAAGAACTATGACTGGTTCGGTAAGATGCTCAGTAAAACCTACAGCTCATTTTCTTATAAAACTGCACTCATTGTACCCGAAACTACTATTTTTTTTTTTAAAGCAAAGGGAATTTCATCTCACACCAAATATTGACTTTGTTTCATTTATTATGGCTTCCTGCTTACTGTTTATAGTATTTTTAATGTTGAAACATTTAATTTCATTATTTTTAAGCCATTTTTGGTCTACAGCATTTCTTTACATGTGCCTAAGACTTTTGCACAGCACTGTATGTATATATATATACACTACCGTTCAGAACTTTGGGGTCACCCAGACAATTTTGTGTTTTCCATGAAAAGTCGCACTTTTATTTACCACCATAAGTTGTAAAATGAATAGAAAATATAGTCGAGACATTTTTCTGGCCATTTTGAGCATTTAATCGACCCCACAAATGTGATGCTCCAGAAACTCAATCTGCTCAAAGGAAGGTCAGTTTTATAGCTTCTCTAAAGAGCTCAACTGTTTTCAGCTGTGCTAACATGATTGTACAAGGGTTTTCTAATCATCCATTAGCCTTCTGAGGCAATGAGCAAACACATTGTACCATTAGAACACTGGAGTGAGAGTTGCTGGAAATGGGCCTCTATACACCTATGGAGATATTGCACCAAAAACCAGACATTTGCAGCTAGAATAGTCATTTAGCACATTAGCAATGTATAGAGTGGATTTCTGATTAGTTTAAAGTGATCTTCATTGAAAAGAACAGTGCTTTTCTTTCAAAAATAAGGACATTTCAAAGTGACCCCAAACTTTTGAACGGTAGTATATATATATATATATATATATATATATATATATATATATATATATATATATAGACTCTCTGCTCTCTCGACCTGCTTTGTGTCCTCCATCGCTGACTGCAAGCGAGCGACAAGACCCGGCTCCATGTTTCATTCTCACAAGGCACACATTTCAAGGTGATACAATAAAAACCACCAGAAATCCTGACCTTCCATCTTTAAACTATACACAAGTACCATTTCTTATGGAATGGCTCCATCTTCTCGGCACAAAGAATCGGGTGTTTATTAGTTTATTTTGTTATGATCAGGGCCGCTAGTTGTTCTTTTGAAATCGTTGTATTTATTGCTTTGGCGTTACTCACCCTGAAGCTGTTTTCCCAGCAGAAAATCCTATCGATATATTTTAATATGAGCAGTAAGACAATAAATCTGGTGTCTGCTCTGTTTAGGTTTATGTTTTGACCCTGGCTTCTCACTGACATCATCCAGATGCTGTAAAAATGACAAGGTATTGAGAATTGAATCAGGTGATCTAAGAGGCTGTGAAGTAGCCTCTTTCATACTGGAAAAGTGATCTTAGAAAAGGCAACGAAAAGTTTGTTCCACTGCTATTGAAGTCTCACCGAGGGAACTCCGACGAAACGCTAAGAGCAGAGGAGAGACCAGTATTACAGAACTCTTGTACGCTGACGACCAAGCAATCTTTGCAGAGTCAATTGAAAAACTACAAGATATTCTGCAAATCTATGACCATACGTTCACTCGTTTTGGATTAAAGATGTCATATTCTGAAACAGAAACAATGGCCTTTAATGTTGAGGAAACCATCAAAAATAGTAAGCAACACCGAAATAAAAAACGTGAGAAGCTTTCGGTATCTCGGTTATACCATCACAAACTCTGGGGACAACACGAAGACCCTTGGTTTGAGGATTGGATCGGCCTTTGAGAAATGGAACGAGTTCAAGCATGTTCTAACAGACCAAAGCATACACATGACCACAAGAGTGAAATTCCTCGTTGCATGCGTAAGATCGAGACTCTTATATAGTGTACAAACGTGGCAACTACTTGAAAAAGAAAATACAAAGATAGAGGTGGCTTGGCATGGTTTTCTTAGAAGAATAGTTAAGGGTGGCTTTAGAAGAAAGAGGGATGACATCAACGGAGAGGGTACTGACGGTGATAGTGATCAGGGGTGGCATTTCAAGCTGTCCAATGAAGACCTTCAGCGCATCACCAAAACTACACCTATCAGGGCTGTATGTCTGCGACATCACTTAAAGTACCTGGCTCACATTTGCCGAATGGGAAATGATGACCTTAGGAAACAAGTACTACACTAAGTAACTTTAAAAACGCACATTGATAAAACTTGCTGAATTCGTGCTGAGTTTATCTCAAGAAGAAAAGAAATATATCACAATGGAAAAATAACTTCGTTCCGCCCGAATAAGTTCCAAATCTGTGCTCAAATCAGAATTTAAGGGAGTTGTACTCAATAACGTCCAATATGACTCGGGTAGTCAATGACATGGACAGGCTTTAATTTTCAAACAAATTTTGCATACACTGTACACACACAATCTTGCCTATAAATACCCGGGGGAAATGATGGGAAAATTGTCATTATTGAAGATGCCACGCCTAAGCCAAAATCAACGTGAACAGGCCATCGGGATGTTGCGTGCCGGAAGTACACAGACAGAGGTCGCCCGGCACTTCGGTGTTCATCATTCGACCATTTCCCGTTTGAGTCAGCGTTACAGACAGACAGGGAGCACCAGGGATCGTCCACGCCCTGGTCAGCCTCGAGTCACGACGCCAGTTCAGGATCAGCACATCAGGCTAGCTCACCTCCGTGACAGATTCCTGACACCCTCAGTCACTGCTGCCGAGACCCCTGGACGACACAGACCCAGAATCTCCAGCATGACGGTCCGAACATGGACCAACTGTCACTTTGAATTTTTTTATTGTGAATTAATTCTTGAGTTTGACAATAAATGTCCTTTATCGATGTTTCAAGATGTGTGTGCATTACATACAATATCATAAATTTCAAATATATGCATGGATCTAAAGTGATATCGTGTTGAATTCCATTGTGCGTTTTTAAAGTTACTTAGTATATTTACAGAAGGCGATTCAAAGTGAGGAAAGCTGGAGAGGAAACTTGGGCTGGAAAGCCAACAGATTAGGAAATGGATGATGAGCAGAGAACACTTTAAGTGTCTACTAGAACTTACAGACACGTCCTCATGGGGTTAAACTCCAAGAAGAGGGAGAAAGATGATGATGATGATGATCTGGGTGGATTGACCCATTTCTATGTGTTGCGTAAAGATGGAGGAATCTCTTTCTAATGCTGTGTTCCAAATCTCTCTACATGGAAAGGATGGAAGGATTTCTAATGTGTGTGTGTGTGTGTGTGTGCGTGTTCATATTTGTGTGTGTGCTTGGTATGAACTGGGGTTATGAAACAGAAATAAATGCAGCCTTAGGCACATGCTGTTAATGATATTAACAAGTGGAGTATAATTATAAGCATGGCCAGTGATAACTGAGACTCAATTGAGTATCATTTGCCGGAAAGTGCACTGAAATGATGGCGTGACTGTTCATCTGTATGAGGGTTATGACCAGGTCATGTACAGTGTCTTACATAAGTATTCACCCTTCTTGAACTTTTCCACATCTAATACTGTTACCACCTGGAACCGAACTGGACATTGCAGTCCTATACCATGCATGTACAACCTCAATTCCATAAATTCAGGATACTGTGTAAAACATAAGTTAAAAAAAAAAAAAACAGAATCTGATGATTTGCAAATCTTGGAAACCCTATATTTCATTGAAAATAGGACAAAAACAACATATCAAATGTTGAAACTGAAAAATGTTATTGTTTTTTGAAAAATATATGCTCATTTTGAATTTGATGTCAGCAACACATTTCAGAAAAGTTGGGACGGGGCAACAAAAGACTGAAAAAGTTGTGTAATGAGGAACAAAAATAATTTGGTAAATTGGCAACAGGTCAATGACATGATTAGGTATAAAAAGAGCATCCCAGAGAGGCGGAGTCTCTCAGAAGTACAGATGGGGAGGGGTTCACCGCTCTGTGAAAGACTGCGTGGGCAAACAGTGCAACAATTTAAGAATAATGCTCCTCAATGTAAAACTGCAAAGAATTTAGGATCACATCATCTATGGTCCATAATATCATTAAAAGATTCAGAGAATCTGGAGAAATCTCTGTATGCAAGAGACAAGGCTGAAAACTGACATTGGATGCCTGTGATCTTCAGGCCCTCAGGAGACACTGCATTAAAAGCAGACACGTGTCTGTAGTGGAAATCATTGTATGGGCTCAGGAACACTTCAGAAAACCATCGTCTGTGAAAACAGTTAATTACTGCATCCACAAATGCAAGTTAAAACCAGATATAAACAATATCCAGAAACAACACCACCTTCTCTGGACCTGAGCTCTTTTACGATGGACTGAGGCGAAGTGGAAAACTGTCCCGAGGTCTGACGAATCAACAGTAGAAATTCTTTTTAGAAATCATGGACACCACGTCCTCCAAGCTGAAGAGGAGAGGGACCATCCGGCTTGCTATCAGTGCACAGTTCAAAAGCCAGCATCTGTGAAAATGCATGGCTCCATAGTAAAAGAGTCCGGGTGCTAAACTGGCCTGCCTGCAATTCAGACCTGTCTTCCATTGAAAAATTTGGTGCATTATGAGGCGAAGTGGAAAACTGTCACAAGATCTGACGAATCAAAAGTAGAAATTCTTTTTTCAAAATCATGGACACCACATCCTCCAGGCTAAAGAGGAGAGGGACCATTGCATTCTGTTTTTTTTTTAAATTTATGTTTACACAGTGTCCCAAATTTATGGAATTGGGGTTGTACTACAAAAAAAAAAACTCATAATAATGAAGTGAGTGGTAAAACTCAATATAGTCTGAAACATTATTTCCAAATAAACATAGAAAGATTGTGATTGCATTCAAGTATTCATTTCACTTGCTGTGAAAGTTAGTCATGGTGGAACCAGTTGTCATCAAAGATCATACAATCATTTGAATGGAGTTGACTCGTGTGCAATTAACGTGTCACATGATCGCAGATCATATTCCTGGAAGAATCCAGAGTTTGTTCGAAAACATACCAAACAACCACACCATGAAGACCAAGCAGCTACCAAAATAAGAGACTCAAAAGATATTCCAAACTCTAAACATCCCATTGAGCACCATTCATCAACCCGTTATTAAAACATGGAAAGAATATGGCACAAGTAAGGCTCTGCTTAGAGGAAGCCATCCACCAAAATTCAGTGACCTGGTAAAATGGGATGAGTTAGATAAACAACTAAGAGTTCAAGATCAACTCTGAAGGAGCTGCAGAGATCCACAGCGGAGTTGGGAGAAACTTAGATAAGCCATGGGGAAGCCATGGCCTAATGGTTAGAGAAACATCTTTGGGACCAAAAGATCGCTGGTTTGATTCCTTGAACCAACAGGAATGGCTGAAGTGCCCTTGAGCAAGGCACCTAACCTCCACCTGTTCCCCAGGCTGCTCTGGGTATGATGTACATTGCTCTGGACAAGAGCATCTGCTAAATGCCTGTAATGTAATGTAATGTAATATAGATAGCTGGGACACTCCACAAAAGCTATGCTTTCTGAAAGAAAACCAAGAAGAAAACCAACCTGTTTGCAGGCTAGGCAAATATGTTGAGAATGGTGTGAACATTTGAGGCACTTGTTACAAAGTGCTATGTTCTGCCAGAACCCCAACACTGTTCAGCATCCTGATGATGGGAACACCATTCCCACAGTGAAGCATGGTGGTGGTAGTATCGTGTTGTGAGGATGCTTTTCATCAGCATGGACCAGGAAACCAGTCAATCAAGGTTGAGGGGAAGCTGGATGGAGCCAAACACGGGACAATCCTAGAAGAAAACCTGCAAGTCTGTAAGCGACTTGAGAATGAGTTCAAGAAGTTCCACAGGGCAATGACCCGAAACTACAAAAACTACTGCCAAAGCTACATTTCCATGGTTCAAAAGATTCATCCTGAATCTTTTTGAGAATGCCAGAGTTCACTAACATGCAATCTGATAGAGCTTGATCAATTCTGCTAAGAAATTTGGGCAACAATTTCAGTTCCTGGTTGTAACACGAGAAAATGTGAAAGGATTTGAGAGAATTAATGAGTTTCCTTGATTTTGTTCACAAAACAAAGAGCTCACAGTCAGGCATCTTGGATTCTATTGGCTCATGCTTCTGAGGTTTATGGCGTTGAAGTTGATCTACTTTAAACATGACTTTTCACATCACAACTTTCCTCAAAAAAAAAAAAAACCTGTCAAAGTCCTTCCTGTGTCAGGACCTGGTCTTCCCAGATAGTCTCCCATCCCAGTACTAACCAGGCCCTTAAGGCGCATTGGGTGGAACCATTCTCCACTTCTATGGCCCTCAGCCTCTCGCCTATTATACAGCTAGGGTTACAGTGAGGGTGGCACGATGGTGTAGTGGTTAGCACTATCACCTCGCAGCAAGAAGGTTCTGAGTTCGAGCCCAGTGGCTAACGAGGGCCTTTCTGCATGGAGTTTCCATGTCTGCGTAGGTTTCCTCCGGGTGCTCTGGTTTCCCCCACAGTCCAAAGACATGCAGGTTAGGTTAATTGGTGGCTTTAAATTGACCGTAGGTGTGAATGTGAATGGTTGTTTGTCTCTATGTGTCAGCCCTGTGATGATCTGGTGACTTGTCCAGGGTGTACCCTGCATCTCGCCCATAGTCAGCTGGGATAGATGCGACCCTTGCTCAAGGGCACTTCAGCCATTCCTGCTGGTTCAAGGAATCAAACCAGCGATCTTTTGGTCCCAAAGATGCTTCTCTAACCATTAGGCCATGGCTTCCCTGGCTGAATTAGCTTTTTTTGTGAATAAGTCTTTCATCCTTAGGCATTTTAGGAGATAAAACTACTTGAAAATGTGAGCATTTTGATTGTGGTTGAGATATCTTTAAAAAAAAAAAAAACAAGTCTGATCCCAGAAGATCAGCTTTCAGAGCAAATTTCACCATTTCAGAACACAATTTGCCAATTTTAGGTAATACTGGACGTCAGAGAATGTCTCAAATCCAGCACTGCACAGCATGAGGCAAAGATTAGGCATTTCCATGCAATGACCGTCGTAAAGAAGGTTGCATCAGAACTGGGTTTTGGTCCATTACCTGACGTTGTCATGGCGCTGGATGTAAATCTTGTGAAAAATCCTTTCAGGAGGTTTCAGGAAGTCTTCCTTCATCTCCATAGCCACGTTCCTGGGCAAGAGGCTCATCAAGAGTCGCTCCTACAAATGTATGTGTGAGTGAGTGAGATTGTCGGATAAATTTACAGGAAGGTGTTTAGAAGGGAAAAAAGGTGTAAATCAAATAAATCATAAGAAAAAGGTAAAGGATGACGTGCAACAGAAGCGCAGAATGACAACAGCACATGGCACATCTGTCAGGTTGGTGTTGATTGGACATGAGCACTGTTACCTGCTTTTCGTTCTCGTCCTCCATGCGCAGTCGTTCTTCGATGCAGTTCCGTGCCTGCAGGAAGGCCTTTCTCTGAGCACGCTCAGTGAGGATCCGCACAAACAGACCGGACAGGTTCACGCTGGTGAAGAGCAACATGTTGGCCACCAGCTGTATCACAAGCACACACACAAACACAGACCCTGAGCAAAAAATAAACACGGGATGAATTTATAAGCTGACGGGTAAGGTTTTGATCTGACGGGATTGATGCGCGTTCATGAAAACAGAGGACGAGTGACACAATTTGCTCTCGAACCTTCCAGTTTGAATGATCTGCTCATTCAGAGGTCAAACATTCCAGGAAATGACTCTTCGGCGTTACAGCTCAAGAAGGCGCAAGGACACAAAGACGATGGATGAGACGTCTGTTCATCGCGTGTGCTTAAACAATTCGTCTATCAGGAAATCAATAATACATCACGTCACACAGTGCTGTAATTCTCTCTACACCAGAATGATGGAATCCAGAATAATAGGAAATATTCTATCCACGTTCACTGGATATGAGCAATCATGCACTCTGATTGGCTACTCTACTACTAGGATATCAGCTCATATACCTACCGTGAGTAGGGAAAAACAAAATAGTGGAGCGTGTTGCTGAACCAACCGAGGACGAAATAAAAACGCTACTCGAAAACAAAACCACAAAAAATTACAAAAAAATGCGGAATGAAAGTATTTGATGGTAAGAATGTATCTTTTTTATTTTTCAAGAATTATTATGATTATTGTTTTTTATTTATTTCTTTGTTTGGCAGGTTTTCTTCAGTTTCAGTTCTCTACTTTCGGCATCTTTTCTTTAAACTTTTTTTTTATGTATAATATAAACCTTTCAGTTTATACATCTATTCCTGGTCTGTGATTCATTTCATTCTTTCGTTTAACCTGTGTTATGTTCTCTACAACCCCTAGACCTTTGATTTCGGGAGGCGTAACACAGTAAAATATTATTTAACAGTTATTCCACGAAATCCAGTCGGACATGAGCCGATAGCTGACGGGGCACGTAGCACCGAGTTGTCTATAATCCATGTACGACCAGATTGAGTGGAATAACTGTTTTATTCTCTCCACATTCACTGGATTTTGAGAAACGGAGCATTTTTATTTTTATTTTTTGCAAATTCGATAAATAAAAACTTTATACTAAACGCCCGACAAAATAATTTCCGCTTAGAATATAAACAAACTGACGAAATGACAGGAGCGATTTGTGAAAAATGCGATAATAATAATAATAATTCTTGAAAAATAAAAAAGATACTGTTAGGGTTTTGCTGGGATTCGAACCTGGTTCGTTGGTGTGATAATCCAGCAAACCCCCACTAGGCCACCAGGGGGATGACTCAAATGCAGAGGCGTGAGGCGGAAGTAGAAAAAGAATCAAAAGGTTTATTTAAACTATATACACTATATACAGGGCAAAACAAAAGACAAAAAAAAAAAAACCAAAGAGTATAATCCAAAAGAAAAGCAAAGTGCAAAAATACAAAAGCTAAGAAGATCAAAAAACACAGTACAAAGGAAACTGGAGATAAACATAACAGCACAAAGACTCCGTGACAAGAGGACTGAACTCAGGGGTATAAATAGACAAACTAATTAAGGACACAGGTGAAGATAATTAGGCAATTAACACAAACTCAAAACACAGGAACAGTGGCGGCCTCTAGAGGCCAAAATGAACACGACATGAAAAGGAAATAACAGCGGCCTCTAGAGGCCAAAACAGTCCTAGTCCTAACAGGACCCCCCCCTCTAGGAGCGTCTCCTGACGTTCCCAGGGCGATCCGGATGGGCCGAATGGAAGTCCCGACATAGTTCTTTATCAAGGACATCCCGAGCAGGAACCCAGCAGCGCTCCTCAGGACCATAGCCCTCCCAGTCCACCAGATATTGCAACCCGCCGCGGACCCGGCGGGAGTCAAGCAGGCGATTCACAGTGAACACAGTCTGCCCCTGGAAGATGCGGGGGGGTGGGGGGTTCCTAGGGGCAGGGGCATACGTAGACGTCAGTACGGGCCGTAACAGGGAAACATGGAAAGTGGGGTTGATCCTCAGAGTCCGGGGCAACTGGAGCCGGTAGGAGACAGGGTTCACCCTGCGCACCACCTTGAAGGGGCCAATGTAGCGAGGAGCAAGCTTGCGGTTCTCCACCCGCAGTGGAAGGTCCTTAGTGGACAGCCAAACACGCTGCCCAGGGCGGAAAGCGTGTGCAGGTCTTCTATGGCGGTTGGCCTGAGTCTGGTTGGTTCTGGAGGTCTGTATGAGGGTCTTCCTGACCTTGCTCCAGGTCTTGCGACACCGTCTCACATATTGGTTGACCGAGGGCACCCCCGCGTCCTCCTCCTGGTCCGGGAACAGAGGTGGCTGGAACCCGAATTGGCACTGGAATGGCGACAGCTTGGTGGCCGATGACTGCAGGGTGTTGTGGGCGTACTCCGCCCATGGCAGCCAGGTGCTCCACGATGTCGGGTTATCCATAGCCAGGCCTCGCAGGGTGGTTTCCAGGTCCTGGTTGAGCCTCTCCGTCTGACCATTGGACTGTGGGTGAAACCCAGAGGAGAGGCTGGCAGTGGCTCCGATGACCTTGCAGAACCCGTGCCACACTCGGGAGGAGAACTGGGGCCCTCGGTCTGAGACGATGTCCTGTGGAAGACCAAAGACTCGGAAGACATGATTAAACAAAAGTTTCGCAGTTTCAAGAGCAGAGGGGAGTTTGCACAGTGGTATGAAGCGGCAGGCCTTGGAGAATCTGTCAACTAAGACCAAAATGACCGTGTTACCTTGTGACTCAGGGAGACCCGTGATAAAGTCGACTGCCACGTGGGACCAGGGACGCCGGGGAATGGTCAGAGGATGCAGGAGACCCTGGGGACGCTGTCGTGGGTTCTTGGTTCTGGTGCAAACCTCACAGGACAGGACAAATGACCTTACTTCCTTCTCCATGTTAGGCCACCAGAAGCGTCTTTTCAGGAAGTCCAGGGTCCTTCGAGCTCCCGGGTGGGCGGTGAGAGGGGAAGAGTGACCCCACTGGAGAACCTTGGCCCGGGCTTGATGTGGGACGTACAAGAGGCCTGGTGGCCCCGTCCCAGGACCGGGGTCCTGGCGTTGGGCTCGTCGGACAGCCTCCTCAATACCCCAGCGGACAGGGGCCACAATCCGGGACACAGGGATAATAGGCCCGACTTCATTCTCCCTGTTAGTGGCAGAGAACAGTCTGGACAGTGCGTCAGGTTTGGTGTTCTTGGAGCCGGGGCGGTATGAGAGGGTGAAGTCAAACCGACTGAAAAACAGGGCCCACCTAGCCTGTCGAGGGTTCAGTCTCTTGGCTTGCTGGAGGTACTCCAGGTTCTTGTGGTCAGTCCAAACCAGGAATGGATGTTGTGCTCCCTCCAGCCAGTGCCTCCACTCCTCAAGGGCCAGTTTGACCGCTAGCAGTTCTCGATCCCCCACATCGTACCGGGACTCAGCAGGACTCAGGCGGTGGGAGAAGTAACTTGGGTGACTCTTCCATCACCTAACGCTTGGCCATCGAGGGCAGACACAGACAGTGGGACTTCAAGAGGTGCAGTCGGAATATTGATGCTTTGGGCGAAGTGAATATCCATAAAGTTCCCAGCCGCCCCTGAGTCTATCAAAGCTTGACAAGAGTGGACAGACTCACCCCAGGAGATGGAGACCGGGATGTAGATTCCTTGGCCAGGGAGTCCGGGAGAGAGGGTAGGCCCCGTCACAACCCTCCCTCGGCTGGACGGGGCGGTCCTTTTCCCAAGAGTTCGGGACATGATGCTCGGAAGTGACCAGGCTTGCCACAGTAGATGCAGCACTTGTCCCTCCTTCTGCGCTCCCTCTCAGATGCGGAGAGGCGAGTACGACCCACTTGCATGGGTTCTGGACAGTCACTGAAGGAGGTAGACGGTCTCCAGGTAGAGGTAGGGAGGCTGGGGGGGCTCAAGGCTTGGTGGCGTTCTCTCATCCTGTTGTCCAGATGAATAGCATGTGAGATGAGGGTTTCGAGGTCACTTGGGCATCCAATAGAGGCCAGACCGTCCTTGATGGGGTCAGACAGACCATGGTGGAAGGCTGACACCAGGGCAGTCTCGTTCCATCCACTTACTGCTGCGAGTGTTCGGAACGAGATGGCGTAATCTGCGACGCTTCCTCCTTGCCGGATGGACATGAGCTTTCGGGCTGCGTCGGTACTGATGTCTGCCTGATCGAAGACCCGAAGCATCTCTTCAGAAAACAGCTGGAAATCAAAGCACTCAGGTCCCTGTCTTTGCCAGATAGCAGTAGCCCAGGCTCGCGCCTTACCAGCTAATAAGGTGATCACAAAGGCAATCTTGCGGCGATCCGTAGTGTAGGTGGTAGGCTGAAGCTCAAAGGTGAGTTGACACTGGGTAAGGAACTCTCGGCACTCACTGTGCTTGCCGTCATACCTCTGTGGTGCAGGAAGGCTGGGTTCGCGAGGTGAAGAAGGCAGCATTGCAGGAGGCACTGGAGCAGGAGTGGGAGCTGGATCAGGAGCAGGAACTGGATCAGGAGCAGGAGATGCAGGCAGAGATGTCAGCTGTGCCAGGGTTTTCCCAATTTGCTGAAGCAGTTCCTCGTGGCGAGCGAGGGCCTCACGTTGGCTGGTGAGCGTACGTCCATGAGCGTCCATGGTCGCTCCGAAGCGTGTCAAAGCTGCCATAATTCCCTGAAGGTTGGCCGGGTAGACAGTTGAAGCAGCCTCTGCTGAGTCGGTCATGACGGAGTCTTTCTGTTAGGGTTTTGCTGGGATTCGAACCTGGTTCGTTGGTGTGATAATCCAGCAAACCCCCACTAGGCCACCAGGGGGATGACTCAAATGCAGAGGCGTGAGGCGGAAGTAGAAAAAGAATCAAAAGGTTTATTTAAACTATATACACTATATACAGGGCAAAACAAAAGACAAAAAAAAAAAAACCAAAGAGTATAATCCAAAAGAAAAGCAAAGTGCAAAAATACAAAAGCTAAGAAGATCAAAAAACACAGTACAAAGGAAACTGGAGATAAACATAACAGCACAAAGACTCCGTGACAAGAGGACTGAACTCAGGGGTATAAATAGACAAACTAATTAAGGACACAGGTGAAGATAATTAGGCAATTAACACAAACTCAAAACACAGGAACAGTGGCGGCCTCTAGAGGCCAAAATGAACACGACATGAAAAGGAAATAACAGCGGCCTCTAGAGGCCAAAACAGTCCTAGTCCTAACAGATACGTTCTTACCATCAAATACTTTCATCCCGTATTTTATTTTTTGGGATTTTGTTTTCGATTCGAGTTTTTATTTCGTCCTCGGTTGGTTCAGCAACGCGCGCCGCCATTTTGTTTTTCTCTACTCATGGTATACGAGCTGATATCCTAGTAGTAGAGTAACCAATCAGAGCGCATGATTGCGCATATCCAGTGAATGTGGATGGAAAAAATTCACATATTTATAATCCTTTTTTATGTGTCTGTATGTTATTTAGGGATATTACAGGCCTCCGTTTACACCAGCCTTAGCTGAATTGGACCGCCTGTTTAAATATTATTGATAAATAAATATGACTTTGGGGCGGCACGGTGGTGTAGTGGTTAGCACTGTCGCCTCACAGCAAGAAGGTCCGGGTTCGAGCCCCGTGGCCGGCGAGGGCCTTTCTGTGCGGAGTTTGCATGTTCTCTCCGTGTCCGCGTGGGTTTCCTCCGGGTGCTCCGGTTTCCCCCACAGTCCAAAGACATGCAGGTTAGGTTAACTGGTGACTCTAAATTGAGCGTAGGTGTGAATGTGAGTGTGAATGGTTGTCTGTGTCTATGTGTCAGCCCTGTGATGACCTGGCGACTTGTCCAGGGTGTACCCCGCCTTTCGCCCGTAGTCAGCTGGGATAGGCTCCAGCTTGCCTGCGACCCTGTAGAAGGATAAAGCGGCTAGAGATAATGAGATGATGAGAAATATGACTTTGTTATCAATGTGCAGGTGTAAGATCTTTGGCAGGAATGGGATTCGAGCTCTTAACCTTCCATTCTGTACTCTGATTAATATTAACAAAGCAGGAACAAGCTTCCTGTGATATTTGCGTTCACGTTAACGCTTTGTTGTTCATGACTCATGGGAGTTGTGTGTACTTTCGCTCGTTTACATAACGTGCCTTGTTCAGTGGCTCGTTTCTCGTCGTTCGGTGTTGTGACATTTCTGATGAGCAGGGTGTGAGGACGACGTGGCAGATGTGTAGAAGATGAGAATCTCACATTAGAGTTTGCTGTATGCCTTCGAGTAGGCGTGTGCACTTAACACGTTCACACGGACATCAAGAACACCACGATGGGGGTTGTTAATGTGCTCGTTCTCTCCTTCCAGACCGGCGCTGAGAGAGAAGAGTGAAGGTCGGAGTTCTGATGAAATGTTCCGATTGTTATCCGAGGGACGGAGTCCAAAACTTCAACAGCATGCCAAGTGAGGAAATCCCTAAATGCTCCGACGCTGCCAAAGCAAGCTTTAGATCAGCACAGTGTGGGTGTGTGTGTCAGCAACTAGGTCACACCTTACTAACACTGCCGTTAATCTGATGACGTGTGTTGATCAGGAGCGTCTAAATAACTTTGAAGGACAGAGTGGAAAACTCTGAGACTGAAATTTGTTTATTGTCTAAATCTATAGCTCTGATGATTTTTTTTTTTTTTTTTGGTCCTGAACTTTAATCTGAATTTAGCATTTTTTTTTAAATCTTCTAAAAGGAAAGAAACAAGTATTAATACATTGACTACGTTTACATGCACATCCAAATCGAGCTGCTGTCGGTAATCGAGCTGAAGGTCCCAGCAGGGTGCCAGAGAAATCCAGTCGTACATGCACACAATGAAATCGGGCTATTGTGTGAGGTGCATTGTGCACCCGAGCCACAGGTGGCGCTACACGCCCCATCGTGTTGGTACACCTCCGGTTGTCGTCATGAAGAAGAGCTATTCAAGAGTGTAAACAAAGTTATCAGTTCCGTGTTCTCCATTGCGTGATTTTCTCCCGTCCATGAATTTTAATATATTCAACTCCTTAAGCTGAATGAGCATGAACTCTGTCTCCTCATTGCTCCAGAAGTGCACGTTTCTGCTCGCCATTTTCTCTTCTTCGTTTGTTCCTCCTGACCTCTTCAGCTGCTCGCTACTACTGTTGTCATGCCGACTGAGGCTGTTGTGTTTCCCGCTTGTGGTCTCGTCACTCGTCACTTCCGGAAGTAGCTCGACAACTAGCTCGATAGGGTATACATGCACTAAGTAGCTCGGCAGAAATCGCATAAACTAGGTCGTGTAGCTCGATTCCGAGAAATCAAGTTCGGTTCAATTTCAGCCGAATTAAGGTGTATACATGGCATTTTGAACTTCGATTTCAGTCGAGCAACGGCAGAAATTCGATTCTCTCTATGTGCATGTAAACGCACTGATTGATACATTAATTCTATTGTTTCTATAGCAACAGCTGATTGACAGTGGCTTGTATTTAAAAAAAAAACGTGATCATATTGATAAGGTGATGTTTTCTGTTAAGAGATGTGTATCTAACATTTCTACAACTGCTTATCGCTGCTCTAACGTAACACAAGAACAGGAACGTGTTTCGCACGTCTTTGGCAATCTTAAACAAATCTGAATCTATAAAAGGATTTTTAAAAAATGTTATCAAAATTCTATTTATCTCATTTTATTAAATATCGGAATGCATGTTTGATCGCTATTTTGTCGCTGCTATAGCGAGTTATTAGTGTTTGAAATATGCTCTGTAATATATCAGTCCATATGTCAAAGCGATGGCTGTAAATGAGATTCGTTGAGACCTGTGCGAGACATCGTAGGACGGAAGTAAAACGTACAGCGGAAATCAAAGTGACCGACACCTGCCAACGTTATCAAAAGACGCATGCGCCCTCTTCCGAATGCTGATGTAATCAAGCCGGAGGTTTTGTTTGTTTTGATAGCAATCAGGAAAGTTTGAAAAAAAGTAGGCCGTAATCGTCATTTAAACTCGTTTTTGTGCAATACTTCGTTTGGAAAACAGTTTTCAAAATGGCGGTGCTGATACTCATGGGCGCCGCCAGGGGGGGAAAGGTTAGAACAATTCTAGGGGCCCAGCACTGCCATGGGGCCCTTTAAGGGGCTGATAATATGCTTTTAATGATTTTAATAAGACTTTTGAAATAACAACAATGCAATATTCCATCTGGTAAAATGAACAAGGTTGTCTATTTCTTGAGTTCTTCAACATATTGTCATTTAACCCTCCCCCTTTTGCGAAATGGTACGGTCCAGTTCTGGTAGAAGCGCGATGCGTTAAATCTGTGTGCTGATCAGTGCAACGCTACTTGCTGCTGTGTCGCGGTGCAGCAGCAGCCAGCCAGCAGTGTAGTGCGTACAGTCTATGATCGCTAAATATGAAGAGTGGCTGTCAAAAACGTAAAGAAAGGCAGCTGAAAGCTGAGAGGGACCGGAGAGGCAGGCAACTGGTCACTCAGTTTTTCCCAAAGAAAGGTAGCTATCGCTCACATGTGTGTTCAAAATATTAGCGAATGGTAAATGAACAGTATGAACGTGGTTGGATTAGCCTATCAAGAGAACACTTTTACAGTTTGTACAGTGACATTTTTTCCATTTTAATAACTGAACTGACTTGTGTGATAAACAAGATGAAATATTACGTTATGCTGGTGCTAATAACTAGTGCTAATAACCAGTTTCATAACTAATGGGGTGCCCTAAATATGCACAGATTCAGCCTCAGGGGGACCTCCGCCCCACCAAACCACTGAACCCCCCTTTGGAGAAGGAGGTAAGCAGCAATACAACCCATAAATGCTTTAGGATTGAAGTTTTTAATGAGTGAGCCCCATATACAGTTTGCTAGATTAAAGTGTTGCTAATAAGGGACACCAGTCAAGTGTTTGACATGGTTACGTGTTCTATGATTTATTAGCAGTCACATCACACATTTCACTACCAATTGTCCTAGCACAAGAAGGCATGTGGCAAAATCTTGAATTTTCATTTGTGATTGTAAACGCACCAGAATTAGTCACTGACCAGTTTTCATCTAGTCCCTGGTAGGTTAATACATAAAATGTAATAACAAAGTCACAAACTCAAGGTCCATGGGCTATCAAAAGTCAAATAATGACAATAGTGCAATTGTGACGAGGGTGGGCAAAGTTGGGGGGCCCAAAATTCTAATCTTTCATGGGGCCCAAAATTTCTGGTGGCGCCCCTGCTGATACTTGACGTTTCGAAGTCTTGCAGAAGTCTCGTGAAGATCGCGCGGATAAGCGACGCCTGCCGTGGACCAAACGAACTAAATTTAACACGGCTAAAAACCGAATAGGCCGATAAGTATAATATTTAATTGCGATGAGTTGCCAATACGAGTCATGATATAAGGTTACTAAAACCGAAAACGTAATTGAATAACACGCTAATTAAGAAATAAAGCAAGTTTTAAAATGACTTCGGTTCTCCTTTAAAGGATTTGAACAAACTGGCGAATTGTTTTGTTCTAATCGGAAGAAAAGAATCTCAGGATGTTCTGGCGTTCAGATGAGAAAAGTAACTCTCAAAGAAATGACTGGGCCCCTTCTCTCTCTCTCTCTCTCTCTCTCTTAACATGATGTAGAGTCCTGTGCAAAAGTCTTGGCACTCTATTCCCCCCCCCAATAAAACTTTGTTATATAATTCTTTTTTTAAAGATATTTTTTTGGGCTTTTTGCACCTTTATTGGATAGGACAGTGTAGAGACAGGAAATGAGCAGGAGAGAGAGAGAGAGAGAGACAGGAAGGGATCGGGAAATGACCTCGGGCCGGAATCGAACCCGGGTCGCCCGCATTCATGGTATGGCGCCTTAACCACCTGAGCCACAACGCCCCCAAACTTTGTTATATAATTCTATTTTATGACTTGTATATACATTATCAACATTTTTGCATTCCAAGCATTCAGGGTTTGTTTTTCAGCACAAAATTAAATGTTACAGGAAAAAAAAGTTGTATCTGAGCAGCATATTCCATAACAGATTCAAAAAAAGAAAACATAATGAAGGCTACTGGGAAATTTTTGGTGCAAAATTAAGAAGCGAGTGTGACAAAGTGTCCAGAAGAACTGTGGCTGGTTCTGTAAGATGCTCAGTAAAGCCTACAGCTCATTTCCGCATAAAACTGCACTCACTGGACCTCAAACTAAAGCAAAGAGAATTTCGTCTCACACCAAATATTGACCTTGTTTCATTTATTATGGTTCATTATGTGTTTATATTTCATTATTTTTAAGCCATTTTTGCTCTACAGCGTTTCTTTACACGTGCTCAAGACTTTTGCACAGGACTGTAGATTTGGCCCCGAGTTCTCTAGGGGTCACCTGGGGTCATTAGTGTCACTATTCCCTGTCTTCAAGGGTTCTGTGGATGGATAGTTCTTCTTAGGTAAACAAAACAGTTCTCTGCGGAACCCCTTCTGACAGGGAGCTGTTTTTTACATCCCTCATTTTCCGCTGAAGCTGAACAGAAGAACCGTAACGGGTTCTAGATTTCAGTCCTTC
>NC_083569.1:106951750-107071750 GCF_027579695.1 Neoarius graeffei | reverse complement strand
CACTCACTCATTCATTTGATGTTCATTCATTCATGTGTTAATTAATTCATTCAGTCTGTCTCTCACTCAATATACTCCATTCCTTCACTTAATAATTAATTAATGCACACATTCATTAACTCATTCATTCATTCACACATCCATCCATTCTTCACACTCAATTCATTCCTTCACTCATTCATTCATAAAGTCACACATTCATTCATTCATTCATTCATTCATCTTTTCACTTAATATATACTCCTGTATTCACGTATTAGTTAATTAATTCAATTATTCAGTCATTTATTCATTCATCCATTCATTGCAATTCACTTATTCTTTCATTCACTGATTAAGGCTTTAATTCATTCATTCACTCACTAATCACATTACAAATTCGTTCACTCATTCATTTGTCATTCATTCATTCACATGTTAATTCATTCATTCACTCCGTCTCTTAATATATTCCATTCCTTCACTTAATAGTTAATTAATGCACTCATTCATTAACTAATTCATTCATTCACACATCCATCCATTCATCACACTCAATTCATTCATTCATTCATTCATTCATTCATTCATTCTCTCACTTAATATATACTCCTTCATTCACGTATTAAAATATACTCCTTCATGCACATATTAGTTAATTAATTCACTCATTCAGTTATTCATTCATTCTTCCATTCATTGCAATTCACTTATTCTTTCATTCACTGGTTAAGGCTTTAATGAATTCATTCACTCACCCATTCACTTAACAATTCATTCATTCATTCACTCAGTCTCTCACTCAATATGCTCCATTCCTTCGCTTATTAGTTCATTCATTCATTCACACATCCATCCATTTATCACACTCAAGTAATTAATTCATTCATTTATTCACGGATTCATTATTTATTTCACTCATAGGCTCATTCATTCATCCACCCACTCATTCATTCACCTGTTAATTCATTCATAAATTCATTCATTCATTCATTCATTCAGTCTCTCACTTATCAATATACTCCTTCATTCACGTATTAGTTAATTAATTCACTCATTCAGTTATTAATTTATCCATCCATTCATTACACTCATCAATTCACTTATTCTTTCATTCACTGATTAAGTCTTTAATTCATTCATTAACTCTCCCATTCACTTAATATTGTATTCATTCATTCATTTACTCAGTTTCTCACTCAATATACTCCATGCCTTCACTTATTAGTTCATTCATTCATTCATTCATTCACATATCCATCCATTCATCACACTCAATTAATTCATTCCTTCATTCACTGATTCATTATTTCACTGACTCATTCTTTAATCCATTCGTTCATTCATTAATCTATTTGTTCATTCATTCAAAAATTCACACATATTTATTCATTCATTCAGACATTCATTCACTTGTTTTGTTTATTTATTTGTATGTTCATTCACACATTCATTCAGTCTCTCACTCATCAATATAATCCTTCATTCATTCATTTGTTAGTTAATTAACTCACTCATTCAGTTATCCATCCATTCATTCATCACACTTATCCATTCACCAGCCTTTTCCCCAATCCTAACCTTAACCTTACACTCTTCTGTATTTCTGAGTGATTTGTGTTTTTTGTTTTGTAACATTTTGTTGCATGGGTTTTTTTTCACTTTAAAAGACAAAAAAATGCTAAAACAAACAAGCAAACAAACAAACAAACAAACAAACAAATAGATGTCAGCAAAATGTATTACATTTCCATGTCATAAGGAGCATAAATCACTGTGTGTTCAAAATATGTCCAAGAAAAAGATTTAAACTCAGCTCCAAAACCCTGGAGAGCAGAATGAGATGTGCTCTCTCTCTCTCTCTCTCTCGCTCATTCTCACTGTGGTGCTGGATTGGGAATTTCACTCGGGTGACTTCAGGTGGCACATTTAAACGATACTATAAATAATCCCTGCCGATCCAGAGGTGTGAAACAGTAAGGAAGAGGGTTGAGTGGTTTTATATATTTATATATACAGTGGTGCTTGAAAGTTTGTGAACCCTGTAGAATTTTCTATATTTCTGCATAAATATGACCTAAAGCATCATCAGATTTTCACACAAGTCCTAAAAGTAGATAAAGAGAACCCAGTTAAACAAATGAGACAAAAATATTATACTTGGTCATTTATTTATTGAGGAAAATGATCCAATATTACATATCTGTCAGTGGCAAAAGTATCTGAAGCTTTGCTTTCAGTATCTGGTGTGACCCCCTTGTGCAGCAACTGTTGATCAGTCCTGCACACCGGCTTGGAGGAATTTTAGCCCATTCCTCTGTACAGAACAGCTTCAACTCTGAGATGTTGGTGGGTTTCCTCACATGAACTGCTCGCTTCAGGTCCTTCCACAGCATGTCGATTGGATTAAGGTCAGGACTTTGACTTGGCCATTCCAAAACATGAACTTTATTCTTCTTTAACCATTCTTTGGTAGAACGACTTGTGTGCTTAGGGTCGTTGTCTTGCTGCATGACCCACCTTCTCTTGAGATTCAGTTCATGGACAGATGTCCTGACATTTTCCTTTAGAATTCGCTGGTATAATTCAGAATTCATTGTTCCATCAATGATGGCAAGCCGTCCTGGCCCAGATGCAGCAAAACAGGCCCAAACCATGATACTACCACCACCATGTTTCACAGATGGGATAAGGTTCTTATGCTGGAATGCAGTGTTTTCCTTTCTCCAAACATAACGCTTCTCATTTAAACCAAAAAGTTCTATTTTGGTCTCATACCTCCACAAAACATTTTTCCAATAGCCTTCTGGCTTGTCCACATGATCTTTAGTAAACTGCAGATGAGCAGCAGTGGGATTTTTTGGACAGCAGTGGCTTTCTCCTTGCAACCCTGCCATGCACACCATTGTTGTTCAGTGTTCTCCTGATGGTGGACTCATGAACATTAACATTAGCCAATGTGAGAGAGGCCTTCAGTTGCTTAGAAGTTACCCTGGGGTCCTTTGTGACCTCGCCGACTATTACACGCCTTGCTCTTGGAGTGATCTTTGTTGGTCGACCACTCCTGGGGAGGGTAACAATGGTCTTGAATTTCCTCCATTTGTACACAATCTGTCTGACTGTGGATTGGTGGAGTCCAAACTCTTTAGAGATGGTTTTGTAACCTTTTCCAGCCTGATGAGCATCAACAACGCTTTTTCTGAGGTCCTCAGAAATCTCCTTTGTTTGTGCCATGATACACTTCCACAAACATGTGTTGTGAAGATCAGACTTTGATAGATCCCTGTTCTTTAAATAAAACAGGGTGTCCACTCACACCTGATTGTCATCCCATTGATTGAAAACACCTGACTCTAATTTCACCTTCAAATTAACTGCTAATCCTAGAGATTCACATACTTTTGCCACTCACAGATATGTAATATTGGATCATTTTCCTCAATAAATAAATGACCAAGTCTAATATTTTTGTCTCATTTGTTTAACTGGGTTCTCTTTATCTACTTTTAGGACTTGTGTGAAAATCTGATGATGTTTTCGGTCATATTTATGCAGAAATATAGAAAATTCTAAAGGGTTCACAAACTTTCAAGCACCACTGTTCAGACAGGACAAAGAATGAGGGAGGAATAATTCTGACCTAGTGGCTGTTGTTATTGTTTTTATAAAATTAGAAATAATCAGACTGACATCCAATCAGTGTCGCCTGATCTGTGATGTCAAATACAACATTTACAAATCCATTCAACAGAAAAAGCTTCGTTGTTCTCGTCAGAGTTTATTTCCGTGATTGAGTAATAACACAAGCCATAACCGCAGCGTCTGGTCCTCCGGAGACGTCTGAACAATCTGAAATAGAAACAGCAGCGTGAGTCGGTTTGCTGACTGGAGAGAGAAAAGAAACAAAGCACCGTGATTAATTTCTTTTGCACTGCTGAAAACACCAGCGCATAACAAAAAGGCTTTCAGGCAGCTCTACTGCTTCATCAGGAGATTCATCTGAGAGAAACACACACACACACACACACACACAATGGTCCAGGGAAACTGCAATGCTCTCCTGATATTTATCAATAACTCCTCACATTCAGATCAGAATTTCCTTCAGGAAGGAATAACACACTTGGGGTTGTGCTGTTCTGGGAAAATAATTACTGATGTTGTGAAGTTGTGTGATGATGCGGAGTTTCTGTTCCACCCTGAAGTCATGTGACGTGTTTCATGAAGCTCTCTTACAATACCACAGTTAAAAAAAAAGGACAAGTTTCCATTTATTAAATGTACTTTTTATCCATTTGTGGTTACATTTATCCATGTTGTGGAATATTTCTAAAATCAGGTGAGTTCCTGTTCGAAACATACATTCTCTTACCAGTCTCTCTCTCTCTCTCTCATATATTCGAAAAAAAATCTAACAATTTTCCCTGAAAACTTTGCAAAAACTTAACGTGTACATTTTACAAAACATTACATTTTACAAAAATTTACATTACAAAAAGTTTACATTTGTACGTTTTATGAAAATTTACCTTTTACAAAAACTTTACATTTAACAAAACTTTACAAAACTGTGCAAACTCTTACATTTTCCTAAACTTTGCATTACAACAACTTTACATTTGTAAATTTTACAAAACTTTACGTTTAACCCTTTGATGCAAAACATATGCACACTCCTTCTAATGCACAACATGGGTCAAAAATGACCCGCATTCATTTTCCAGGTTATTTCATGCTGACTGAGTTTTTCTTTGCTCTGTCTTTTCTATTTTATGATTGAATATTCCAAGTATTCTTTAAATATCTTGTTTTTAATTACCACAAATCATTAATTCAATTTTTTCTTTCCTACTTTATGAACAAAAATACTTTTTATATTACTACACATGGGTCATCCAAGTGTGATTTAAAATTAAATGTCTTAATACTATAATAATAATTTGTTTCAAGTAATTACTTAAGCAGTGAATGGGGCCAGTTATTTATTTATTAACTATGTAGTTAGCTAAGCCAACTACAATAAAATTAGCTAACTAAAGTAGAATATGTCAACAGCTCGGTAGCTAATAGTAATTACTTGTAACTTTCTGACGAGTAATCTACTCACTCTCAAGGTAACCTAAACATAATCAATTTTTTTCTAAGGTAATGTTCGAACAATTGAAAAACATTACTTCCATGTATTAGATGGGCAAAGGGCGCTGTGCTGAGCTGTGAAATGTCTGACACAAGCACAATTCACAGTTCCCACCAAACGCTGGAGTAAATGCATGCGGGTCGGTTCTGACCCATGTGTGTAAACTTGATGTAGAATTACAAAAGCTGTGCTTGTTCATAACTTCTCGTCTCGTCTCATCTTCTTCCGCTTATCCAGGACCGGGTCGCGGAGGCAGCAGTCTAAGCATGGAAGCCCAAACTTCCCTTTCCCCAGACACCTTGGCCAGCTCCTCGGGAAGAACACCGAGGCGTTCCCAGGCCAGCCGAGAGACATAGTCCCTCCAGCGTGTCCTGGGTCTTCCCCGGGGCCTCCTCCCGGGGGGACATGCCTGGAACACCTCCCCAGGGAGGCGTCCAGGAGGCATCCGAAAAAGATGCCCGAGCCACCTCAGCTGGTTCCTCTCGATGTGGAGGAGCAGCGGCTCTACTCCGAGCTCCTCCCGAGTGACTGTGCTTCTCACCCTATCTCTAAGGGAGCGCCCAGCCACCCTGCGAAGGAAACTCATTTCAGCCGCTTGTATCCGCGATCTTGTTCTTTCTGTCATTACCCAAAGCTCATGACCATAGGTGAGAGTCGGAACGTAGATCGACCGGTAAATTGAGAGCTTCGCCTTTTGGCTCAGCTCCTTCTTCACCACGACGGACCGGTAAAGCGACCGCATCACTGCGGAGGCTGCACCGATCCGCCTGTCGATCTCACGCTCCATCCTTCCCTCACTCGTGAACAAGATCCCGAGATACTTAAACTCCTCCACTTGAGGCAGGACTTCTCCACCAACCTGGAGAGGGCAAGCCACCCTTTTCCGGTCGAGAACCATGGCCTCGGACTTGGAGGTGCTGATTCTCATCCCAGCCGCTTCACACTCGACTGCAAACCGCCCCAGTGCATGCTGAAGGTCCTGGTTTGAAGAAGCCAACAGGACAACATCATCCGCAAAAAGCAGAGATGAAATCCTGTGGTTCCCAAACATGATTCCTTCCGGCCCCTGGCTGCGCCTAGAAATTCTGTCCATAAAAATTATGAACAGAACCGGTGACAAAGGGCAGCCCTGACGGAGTCCAACATGCACTGGGAACAGGTCTGACTTACTGCCGGCAATGCGAACCAGACTCCTGCTCCGTTCGTACAGGGACCGGACAGCCCTTAGCAAAGAGCCCCGAACCCCATACTCCCGAAGCACCCCCCACAGAATACCACGGGGGACACGGTCGAATGCCTTCTCCAGATCCACAAAGCACATGTGGACTGGTTGGGCAAACTCCCATGAACCCTCGAGCACCCTATGAAGGGTATAGAGCTGGTCCAGTGTTCCGCGACCAGGACGAAAACCGCATTGTTCCTCCTGGATCCGAGGTTCGACTATTGGTCAAATTCTCCTCTCCAGTACCCTGGAGTAAACTTTCCCTGGGAGGCTGAGGAGTGTGATTCCCCTATAATTGGAGCACACTCTCCGGTCCCCTTTCTTAAAAAGAGGGACCACCACCCCAGTCTGCCACTCCAGAGGCACTGTCCCCGACCGCCACGCGATGTTGCAGAGGCGTGTCAACCAAGACAGCCCCACAACATCCAGAGACTTGAGATACTCAGGGCGGATCTCATCCACCCCCGGTGCCTTGCCACCGAGGAGCTTGCAAACCACCTCAGTGACTTCGGCTTGGGTAATGGACGAGTCCACCTCTGAGTCATCAGCCTCAGTCTCCTCAGTGGAAGACATGACGGTGGGATTGAGGAGATCCTCAAAGTATTCCTTCCACCGCCCGACAATGTCCCCAGTCGAGGTCAACAGCTCCCCACCCGCACTGTAAACAGTGTTGGCAGAGTACTGCTTCCCCCTCCTGAGGCGCCGGACGGTTTGCCAGAATTTCTTCGAGGCCGACCGATAGTCCTTCTCCATGGCCTCCCCGAACTCCTCCCAGTTCCGAGTTTTTGCCTCCGCAACTGCCCGAGCTGCAGCACGCCTGGCCTGCCGATACCCATCGGCTGCCTCAGGAGTCCCGGAGGTCAACATGGCCCGATAGGACTCCTTCTTCAGCTTGACGGCATCCCTTACTTCCGGTGTCCACCACCGGGTTCGGGGATTGCCGCCACGACAGGCACCGGAGACCTTGCGGCCACAGCTCCGAACAGCTGCGTCCACAATGGAGGTAGAGAACATGGTCCACTCAGACTCAATGTCCCCCGCCTCCCTCGGAAGCTGGGAAAAGCTCTCCCGGAGGTGGGAGTTAAAGACCTCCCCAACAGAGTGCTCGGCCAGACGTTCCCAGCAGACCCTCACCATACGTTTGGGCCTGCCAGGTCTGTCCAGCTTCCTCCTCCGCCAGCGGATCCAACTCACCACCAGGTGGTGATCAGTTGACAACTCAGCCCCTCTCTTCACCCGAGTGTCCAAGACATAGGGTCGGAGATCAGATGACACGACTACAAAGTCGATCATCGACCGCCGACCTAAGGTGTCCTGGTGCCACGTGCACTTATGGACACCCCTATGCTCGAACATGGTGTTCGTTATGGACAAACTGTGACTAGCACAGAAGTCCAATAACAAAACACCACTCGGGTTCAGATCGGGGAGGCCGTTCCTCCCAACCACGCCCCTCCAGGTGTCACTGTCATCGCCCACGTGAGCATTGAAGTCCCCCAGTAGCACAATGGAGTCCCCAGTCTGAGCACCCCTCAGTACCTCTCCCAGGGACTCCAAGAAGGCCGGATACTCTATACTGCTATTTGGCCCGTAGGCACAAACAACAGCAAGAGCCCTCTCCCCAATCCGAAGGCGCAGAGAGGCGACCCTCTCGTTCACTGGGGTAAACTCCAACACATGGCGGCTGAGCTGGGGAGCTATAAGGAAGCCCACACCAGCCCGCCGCCGCTCACCACGGGCGACTCCAGAGAAGTGGAAAGTCCAGCCCCTCTCGAGGAGCTGGGTTCCAGAGCCCAAGCTGTGCGTGGAGGTGAGCCCAACTATCTCTAGCCGGTACCTCTCAACCTCCCGCATAAGCTCAGGCTCCTTCCCCCCCAGCGAAGTGACATTCCATGTCCCAACAGCCAGCCGCTGTGTCCGGGGATCAGGTCGTCGAGGCCCCTGCCTTCGACTGCCACCCAATCCACACTGCACCAAACCCCTACTGCTACCTCTGTGGGTGGTGAACCCACAGGAGGTCGGGCCCACGTCACCTCTTCGGGCTGAGCCCGGCCGGGCCCCATGGGCAAAGGCCCGGCCACCAAGCGCTCGCATACGAGCCCCAACCCCGGGCCTGGCTCCAGGGTGGGGCCCCGGCTGCGTCCTACCGGGCGACGTCACGGTCCTGGATTTTTTCTCCATAGGGGTTCATAACTTAAGAAAGGAAAAATAAAAATGATGATTTGTGCTAAACAAAAACAAGATATTTACTGCATATTTGGAAAAGTAAATGACAAAATGAATTTATTTCAAAAGTATATCATAGAAACACTCAGCCATACATGAAATAACCTGGAAAATTAATGCAGGTCATTTTTGACCCATGTTGTGCATTAGAAGGGTAGTGATACAAAAAGGGTTTTTATTTAAAAAGTAAGAAATGAAAAAATAAAATAAGGATGTATGATGATCAAAAACAAGTTAATTGAGGAATACCTTGAATACTGAATGATGGAATTAATTTATTGCAAAGATATAGAAGATAAAAACTCAGCCGGGTTACTTTTGACCCATGTTTTGCATCAAAGGGTTAACTAAATTTTATATATCTTTACAAAATATTACGTTTTACAAAACTTTACATTTGTACATTTTCCAAAACTTAACAGACCTTTTCAAACTCTTACATTTTCCAAAACTTTTCATTACAAAAACTTTACATTTGTGCGTTTTACAAAACTTTACAAATATTTAGGAAAGGTTACATTTTACAGAATTTTACAAAAATGTACAAAACGTGTTTTACACAACTTTGCATTACAAGATGTTTACATTTGTACATTTTACAAAACTTTATAAAAAATCTGACAATTTTCCCTTAAAACTTTTTAAAAAAATTTACATTTGTACATTTTTCCAAAACTTTATATAACAAAACTGTACAAATCTTTACAGTGCAAAACTTTACATTTGTGCATTTTGTAACACTTTACAAAACTTTACAAACTCTTACATTTCCCAGAACTTTGCATTCCAAAAACTCTACATTTGTGCATTTTACAAAACTTTACAAATCTTTAGGAAATTTTACATTTTAGCAAATTTTACAAAAATTTTAAAACGTGTTTTACACAACTTTACATTACAAAACTTTTACATTTGTACATTTTATAAAACTTTACATTTGTAAGACATTCATACATTTTTACGCACATCTTTACAACACCAGCACCTGGGAATAAACAAAAGTGTGTTAAAGATAAACAAATGATTAGAAAGTGAACACTTATTGTATAATTGTAAAGAGAGAACCTTATGAACTCAGTCAGTAAAAAGAAAATGATATAAACGAGGAAGTAAAAACAGGGTTTCCCCAGGTTTGACCACCATAAATTTAAGACTTTTTAAAGACCTTTTTAAGACCACTTAAATGAGAATTAAGACCTACATCGCACCCATTATGCGGCCATAGAACACCAGATCAAATTCCCAATAATGACAAATGTTTCAAGTAAAAATACTTTTATTATAAAGGTTATATACTTAAAAGTCATTATGTGCATTTCTTGTCGAATCTTCACATTCAAGACAAGCAAGACCGAATTTTGTTATGTAAGACGTTTTGTTTTTTCCACAGGAGAATGTTGTAGCGACTTCTGAGTCTGGGAACACAGCCTTAAAGAGTTCGCTTATGCCGTCATTCGAGCTGTACGAGTGGTGTTCCGTAATTGTTTTTAAAATCCAGAGCACCTCTGCCCGAAGTGTCGGGGTTCCACCGACACCCATCATGCCATCATGTGCCCTTGTGTTGTTGCTAGCCTTGCCGATGGTGTCTGGCTTGGCTGATGCTGCTGGCGTTCGACAGTGGTGCTAGTGCCAACTCCAGGTGCATTCGGAGATTGAACCGTGCAGAACTGAGCGATGGGCTGGTGGCGGTGGAGGGCAGATGCAATGTGCTTTGAGCTCTTCATGTGAGACTCTAAAGCGAAATGACCTATAGTGGACAACTTGAAGGTCTTGTCGACAAACACAGCATCTTGCTTCAACGTCACTTCCAGGAACCTCCCTCGCCCAATCACGATATCTTTCATCTGAAAGCCACTGCTGATTAAAATGACACTTCCCCATGCTGCGATTCGCGGAGTCTCCTCTCCACCACGGACTCCGACGATTGCGCCGGCGCGAAAATGTATCAATATTATTTCTTTCTTTGCGCATACTCCAAGAAATTCACTGATGTTACGCAAAACCCACGTTTTCACATCGTAGAATAGTATGAGTAAATTTAAGACCTTTGTTTAAAAAATTAAGACTTGGGCAAAGCAATTTAAGACTTTTTAAGGCCTTAATTTTGGAATATTAAATTTAAGACTTTTTTAAGAGTTTTAAGACCCCGCGGCTACCATGAAAAAGTGCTTCATGAGCCCAACACCTTCCCGGCTCCAGCAGGAGCTCCAGCATGACCCCCTGCTGTGTTGTGGGAAAGCTGTGTTGGGTTTATAAACGTTGGTTCACCTTCTCTCAGCACACTCATTACACCTCGTCTCAGCTCTCAGAGCCGGACAGCAGCACTGTCTCAGGGTTCGAGTCTTACACGGACGAGGATGGAGCGGGTCTCTAACATGGGACAGTGCTCACAACTCAGACTTCATGGAGACAAGCTCAGGAAGAAACTGTGCTGAGTCAGGAGACGATAAACAGCAGCAGAAAGACACAAGTTTACACACGGCCCCGAACTGCACTGTGTCCCTCACAAGAGGTTCGAACAATCTACAGAGATACAGTGACCAGCTCATATAACTACAGATTACAGGGACGATTAATAATTAACACTGGGGCGTCGTGGCTCGGGTGGCTGGGGCGCCGTGCCGTGGGTCCTGGGTTCGGTTCCGGCCCGGGGTCGTTTCCCGATCCCTCCCCGTCTCTCTCTCCCGATCGTTTCCTGTCCTGTCTCTGCACTGTCCTATCCAATAAAGGTGAAAAAGCCCCCAAAAAACCTTTAAATAATAATAATTAACACACTCTCGCTCATTGTCTTCTGCTATTTTCCTCTCTCTCTTTTAAAGATTTCTTTTGGGCTTTTTTCACCTTTTATTTCGATAGGACAGTGTAAAGACAGGAAATGAGTGGGAAGGGATCGGGAAACGACCTCGGGTCCCCGGATTTACAGCATGGCGCCTTATCCACCTGAGCCACGACACCCCCGTCTTGCTTGCTCTCTCTCTTTTTCACTCTGTCTCATGCTGTGTATCTCACGCTCTGTCTTCCTCTGTCTCTTTTCTCTCCCTCATGCTTTGTGTCTCTCTGTCTTCCTCTCTCTCTCTCTCTCTCTCACACTGTCTTGATCTCTCTGTCTTCCTCTATTTTTCTCTCTCTCTCACACTGTCTCACACTCTGTCTTCCTCTATCTGTCTCTTTTCTGTCTCACTCTCTGTCTTCCTCTATCTGTCTTTTCTCTATCTCTGTCTGTCTCTCTCTCTCTGTATTCTTCTATTTAGCTCCTCTCTCTCTGTCTCATGCTGTCTCACTCTGTCTTCCTCTCTCTTTCTGTCTCTCTCTCTGTCTTGCTCTGTCTGTCTTCCTCTGTTTCTTTTTTCTCTGTCCCACTTTCATCCTGTGTGTGTCTCTCTCTTTCTCTCTCTCACTCACTGTGTCTCACTGTCTCTCTCTCTCGCTTTCTGTCTTCCTCTGTGTCTCACTGTCTCTCTGCCTTTCTCTATCTGTCTTTTCTCACTCTCTCTCTCGCTCGCTCTCTGTGTCCCACTGTCTCTCTCCTGCTCTCTCACCCACTGTCTCGCTCTCAGGCTGACATCAGGGTGTCTCAGGATCTCATCACATGACTGCTCCAAGAGGAAACCTTTGAGGGGAATTAAAAGCCCTCCACCTCCTGTGTCTCTCCTGAAGCAGAGCTGGTGGTGAGTCAGAGATCCGGACCAGTGTTCCTGCTTCCGCTGGTGGGGCAGGGCCTGGTTTCACTGCCAGGGTGGCAATCAGGCTGGGGGGAGGGGTCGGTTTTGGTTCCTGGCACATTTGGTCCCAGCAATCAGGAACTGGACGGTGTAGAGAGAGAGGAGAGGGAGAAAGGGACAAAGAGAGATCAAGGGAAATAAAAGGGAGACTGGCAGGTGATCCTCCGTGAGCTGGATGATTGTGCAGAGCGGCACTGGATCCACTCCAACGTTCCTGCCAGGAGCTGATGGAGAACTGCCTCTGTGTCATGTTCCTCAGCCAGCATCCACCACTTTCAGAAGCTGCTGTGTGAAGACAAACATGCAGCTGACCTCTTGATGGGTCATCCATGTTCCTCTGGAGCCCAACCAACCCCCTGGAGCACTACCTTCACCTTCATGCTCTTTACTCCAACAGGACAGGCAGAGAGCGCAGAGACACAGAGGATGAGGAAAAAATTCTTATGATCTTCTGGTGTTCTGTACTCTGTGTGTGTTCCACCTATTCATCTTCTGTAGTATTTTAAGACCTTCTGGATGAGCCACAGTGTTAAACCATCAGACGCTTTCATGCAGCGAGTCCAGCTGAGTAGTTCGGAGCTTGTGTGGGTTTTTTTCTAAGATATATATAAAAATATAAATCCTCACCAGCTGCTTAAGCTTTTAACTTTCGATATTGAATTCCTCATTTTCACAGCGAGAAAGTCTTTTCCTTCTATTTTTACAGTCTGAATGAAAGGCACCGCAGAGGAACTAATCACGCAAGAGCCTTTATTTATACACACAAGAAACCAAATCCAGTCCGACTGTTATATCTCTGTGCTGTAGTGTATGAACTGAGTGACTATATTTAGTATATAATAAATATAAAGTCCAGATAGTGGACATTCCTTCGAATTGATTGCACAATGTAGAAATTTTCTTGACATATTTCATAGCACTGAGGCTCTTCACAACAGTAGATGTTGAAAAAGTGCAAATAACTCAATTAGCGGTCTACGTATTTGTACAATGGTACACTGTCATGAACCGTGAGTTGGCCTGGTGGTTAGTGTGTTTGCCTCTCAACCGGGAGATCACGAGTTGTACTTGCGGTTGGGTCATACTTCTTCTTCTTCTTCTTTTGGCTGCTCCCGATTAGGGGTCGCCACAGCAGATCTTTTGTCTCCATTGCTCCCTGTCTTCCACATCCTTCTCTACCACACCTGCCACTTTCATGTCTTCTCTCACCACATCCATGGATCTCCTCTTTGGCCTTCCTCGTTTTCATTTGCTTGGCAGCTCCATCCTCAACATTCTCCTTCCCACATGCTCTGCATCTCTTCTCAGGATGTGCCCATACCATCTCAGTCTCATCTCTCTTAGCTTCATTTCCAAGCTCTCTACATTTGCTGTCCCTCTGATGTGCTCGTTCCTTATCCTGTCCAACCTCCCATCGCAAACCTTAACATCCTCAACTCCGCCACCTCCAACTTGGCCTCTTGTCTCATGCGGTTGGGTCATACTAAAGACCATTATAAAAATAGTTCCTACTACCACCATCTGGCAAGGCACGCTGCAATACAGATGCAAGTGTGGAGTCAAACTCTCATCGTGACCAAAGGACTAGCCCCGCACTGTAACCCTAGCTGTATAGAGCACTTGCATGTGACGTCATATCCGATCCAGATTGTGAACAGACGCCACCTTGTCGGTCAAACGCCATATTTCCGCCTTCTACTTCTGCTTCTACCTTTTCTTCTGGAAAACCCTACTATATACAATTCTACTACAATGTCAACTCCACTGAAAATCAATAAAACATAAGACGAGTGGAATCCTGTGTCCGAGTCCTTCCCTTTCAAGTGTGGGAAACCCATGATGCTCACATACACTTGACAGTAGGCTGCCACGGGACCCTGACAGGCGTGCAAAATGGATTGCTGCCATCAGGTATACCATATATACAGTAATAGTGATAGACTACTGGTACTTGATCTAACTGATAATATAAAATATTCAACCATGATAGTGGATATGGCGGCGCATGATGGGGATGCTGCGGCTACAAGCTCTCCCTACCTGTGCACGTTTATGTTTTTTGTGTGTATTTTTGCATGTTGTTCATCTGTACCGGACTTCAATATCCACTACAACCGTATGGACTTACTGGACATTGGTTTCCAGCAGAAAATGACGGTTTGTAGCGATTTCCATCGCATGCACAACATTCCGGACGAGATAGCGAGACCAGCGGGGTCTCAATACTTAAGTGACTTACCCGTCCAATGAGGATTGTTATTTTCTTGTTTACAAGATGCCACATCTGAGTCGCTGACAAATCCTGAATTTCTGTAAAGAAAACTGTCCAGAGATTTATAAGCACGCAGTGCTTCACCACTGAACAGCGAGGGAAAAGTTAATGAGGTAATTATACACGTCCGGGTATTCCACCTCTGGCAGTTCAATATCCATTGACAGGGTCGTGAAAACTACGTCCGGTAATCGATAAGGGTCACTAATCTGTAGGTCGTTTATTTTAGACATATATCTAGTTATCTGTTCATTAGAAAAATGAGCCGTGTAGTCCGTCGGTTGAAATTGATCCATTTTGTACACGAGTGCAGCAGTATTCAGCGGTGTTTTTTACCGACAAGATGGCGGCTGTTTACATTCCGGTCACGTGACTGCAAGAGGTCTATAGGCAAGAGGCCAAGGGCTATAGAATTGGAGATCGGCGCCGCCCAATGTGCCTTAAGGGCGTGGTTAGTACTGGGATGGCAGACTGCCTGGGAAGATCAGGTCCTGGCATGGGAAGGACTCTGAGTTTGACTGACATTGTAGTGAAGAGGTCACCAAATGCCCACAAGTCACAAATTCTGAAATAAGACGACCCAGTCAGTTTCTTTTCTTCTGCCTATTTCAAAAACACAAGCTTCAACGAGACATTCAAATTCGGCTCCTCTTTCTATCACAAGTGGAGCTCATTAGAATGATCCCACCCCTTCATTTGAATATCTCCATTCGTGGCTCTTGCGAATTAATATTCATGAGGAAAGTGCGACCTGGTCACTCGGCTGGTAGAAGAGGACTGGGGGTAGGGTAAGGTAGGGTGGGGTGATGTGAACAGTGGCTCATTATCATTTAAAGTGACAGGCCATCCCTCAAATGAGCCATTTTGGACAGGGCTGTTTAGACAGGGTGAAAAGAGAGGTCTGGTGTTTTAGGCCAAGTTTACATTAGACCGTATCTGTCTTGTTTTCTTCGCGGATGCACTGTCCGTTTACATTAAACCGCCTGGAAACGCCGGGAAACGGGAATCCGCCAGCGTCCACGTATTCAATCCAGATCGTGTCAGCTCTGGTGCTGTGTAAACATTGAGAATACGTGGATATGCTGTGCTGAGCTCTAGCTGGCGTCGTCATTGGACAACGTCACTGTGACATCCACCTTCCTGATTACGTGGTAAGTGATATGCGCTGGGATCACACACACAGCGGCTCAGTCCCGAATCACTGCTCGTGCGCTTCACTCGCGCGCTCTGTGAGCTGCGCAGGGCCGGAGTGCGCACCCTCCAGAGGGCACTCGCTGTTCAGGGCGGAGTGATTTGGAGCGCAGGATGCCTGCGGAGCCGAGCGTATCCGTGTATTGGTGTTGCTGTGTGCACACTAATCGTTTTAAAAACGTTAATCTGATGATCCGCTGATACGGTCTAATGTAAACATGGGCTTAGACTTGCAGTATTTTGACCACACATTTCATTACGACCTCAGGGAACTTGTAGAAAAGAGGGATAATATATCACTTTTAACCTCAGCTAAACAGTTGATCCAATTACACATCAAGCAGAAATGAGTACACGAACGGCTTTGTTTATGGGGTGCCAATATTTACATTTTCACCATAAATGGAAAACCCAGTTCACTGAACGGGGAAGGACGTAACAGATGTGCATTTTCTCTTTGCACTGACTTTGTAAAGAGGTGAAATTTGATTTCGAATTTCGTGAACCATGCTGTTGTTGTGAGCCAATAAAAAACAAGAATGCAATGCAGGACTGCATGAGCTTCTGTTTTTTTAAGTAGCGAAGCACGCTAGTTTGATTGATTCATCAGGCATTTCATACACAAAGACAATTCAAAGTGCTTGACGGAACAAAAGGTTTTTAGTATCTAGCTACATCGCGAGGTTTTTGCAGGAACATGCTGTTTATTCTCTGTAGCGAAGCGAGAGAACAGTCACGTTATCCTGCCTTGAACCCAGGTCAACAGGATGCCAAACCTCCACCCTGACAACAACACCAAAGAGCTTGGCTTATTGGCATAGCAGTCAAAACACATACTCAACTGTACTGACGGGCACACCGTCAGACTGCCCTCCCCTTCAGGAGGTGCACCCTTGCACTTGACACACACAGGCATCCCTCAGCCATACAGTGGTGCTTGAAAGTTTGTGAACCCTTTAGAATTTTCTATATTTCTGCATAAATATGACCTAAAACATCATCAGATTTTCACACAAGTACTAAAAGTAGATAAAGAGAACCCAGTTAAACAAATGAGACAAAAATATTATACTTGGTCATTTATTTATTGAGGAAAATGATCCAATGTTTCATATCCATGAGTGGCAAAAGTATGTGAATCTCTAGGATTAGCAGTTGAAGGTGCAGTACGAGATTTTTTTCAGGAGTATTTTTTACCATATTGCTTGAAAAGCTCCTCACACCTAGCCTGGGCCCGCCCATCCTAAGCGTGACGCAACACGAGGGCCTGTTGCGAGCTTAGTCTGGCCAGGCAGGCTATCTACAGCATTTCCAAGCTCCCGAAAAATCGGGAACCAATCAACTTTGAGCATCTCCAACGGCCCTGGGTAGAGGCGTGTTCAAGGCAGTGACGTAATAGAACTGCGACCGGAAGCCATAGATTGTTTACAGAATCTATGCCGGAAGCGCTTCATTCACATCACGAACATGGAGCAGCGGCAAGCCTTTAACACAGCGGTAGATGCTGTATTGAAAGCATTCAACGGGAAGTTCTCATTGAAAACGGAGCAAAGAGCAGCCCTGGAGGTATTTATTGAAAGGAAGGACGTTTTCGCCTTGCTCCCGACCGGCTTCGGTAAGAGTTTAATCTACCAGTTAGCCCCGTCGCGTCGCATACGTCAGAGGAAAGAGTGATGTGATTGGTTTAAGCTTCGTCACAGCCTTTTCTGGCTTCGACCAGTAGCAAACTGAGGCATTTCAGGGAGGCGGGTCAACCACGGGCTCTGGGAAACGGTTGGGCTTAATAGCTTGGCCAGACCAAATGCTCGGAGAGCTTTGAAGTCGCGTTAGCCAGGCTACCTCACACCCATGTTGCATGCAGTACAATAGAAGGTTTGACCCAAAAACGAAATATTTTAATCCAGTCTACAGTGTAAAATAAAGGAAAAACGCCATCAAATCCGATCAAGGTAACCACCTCAAAATGATTGGATACTGACACGTCAATCAGACTGAAGCCCGCGACCGCAAACCCCCCCACCCCCGCCCCTACCCTTGCGTGTACAGTATGCGCAGGGACCACTCCAGGTGAACTAAGCCATTTCAAAGCAACGGATAGATAGCCTACCATACTAACCCATTTTATCTAGATACTGGCCTACAATAATTAAATAACACTATGGCAGAACAGACGCACACAACTGGTCAAAAAAGAAAACGAAAATCCGTATTCGAAAAGGCAACTGCCAGGAAACTTTATGAAAAAGGACGAGTCAAGACCAGAGTGAACATTGGCGCAGCGTTTGACCGCTGGCGGCGACTCAAACAACAAAAAGGACTTCAAACCAATGCAATGGTGGACCTGTTTCTACTCGATAGGTAAGATAACATCTCATCTCATCTCATTATCTCTAGCCGCTTTATCCTTCTACAGGGTCGCAGGCAAGCTGGAGCCTATCCCAGCTGACTATGGGCGAAAGGCGGGGTACACCCTGGACAAGTCGCCAGGTCATCACAGGGCTGACACATAGACACAGACAACCATTCACACTCACATTCACACCTACGCTCAATTTAGAGTCACCAGTTAATCTAACCTGCATGTCTTTGGACTGTGGGGGAAACTGGAGCACCCGGAGGAAACCCACGCGGAGAACATGCAAACTCCACACAGAAAGGCCCTCGCCGGCCCCGGAGCTCGAACCCAGGACCTTCTTGCTGTGAGGCGACAGCGCTAACCACTACACCACCGTGCCGCCCTAAGATAACATTATGTATTTATTACATTTTCAGATAGGACAGTGTTGTCATTTTAACAAGTGTACACCCTGGCAGCGAGAGCATAACCGATGATACGGACCACAATGTAGGTTTTGCTAAGTTAGCATGATTTGCAAAGTTAGCTGACACGGATTGTTATACTAACGCGTATAGTCGTATTACGTCCTTGATGGTAGTTTTTCCATGGTATTTATTTCATGCATACAAACGATTTGTTAGCTTAGCTGTATGTGGCACAAACGATAACTCTTATTTATTGTTTTCTTAGTTATGAAGGCATGACACAAGCCAGTTCAACACCAATGAAGCATGGGTTTTTGAAACCACCTCCTCCTCCCGTATCCACTATTCGTTCGGATTCACTCTCAGGCTCTGACCTGTAAGTACCATTATGTTCACATAAACATGGTTTTGGCAACATGCTCTTCGATAGTAAATGTAGCGCTTTGAAAAATAGTGCTTGCTTGCGGGTATAATGTTGCACAGTTGCAGATATATGTTTTGAGAAACGATTATTTCTGCCCTTGAGAAACAATGGCATCTGACAAATATCTGACAATGATTGCTTTTACATGCAGGCAGTATTCCAGTTTCAAAGTTTAGCAAAGTTAGGATGAGAAAATCGCCTTCAAGATTCGTCAGTAACATAATTCCATACGGACTGTAATGTTAGGTCGGTGTATGTATGAATTGGGACTGTTCCGCGAAAAAACAATAGTAAAATGCAGATTAGAGCTATCAACATGAACCTTAGCCATGAACACTGCTTGGGCTAGGGTGGTGACTGCTACAGAACCCCCGACATATCAGTCTTACTACAATTAGATTAGGTATAACAAGTATGAAAACAAGTGAAAAGTCAACTTCTAATGTAGTATGCAGACAAATATTTCTTGGAATGATAATCATGTTAGTTGGTTACTTTCACTACGATGTTGTTCAGTCTTACCTGAGAAGACGCCACGGCACACCTGATGATCTCTCCTTCCGTGCTAACAGTGGTTGAAACACACTGAGCTAATGCAAACAGTCCTCGCGACAACCATGAACGCTCGGGAACCGGCAATGCGCGTTCATGTGCTTTGGAGGCACGGGTAGGGAAGGGGGTGGAGACGCGGGGGGAGGGGGAGCAGGGGTGGAGACGCGGGGGGAGGGGGAGCAGGGGTGGAGACACGGGGGGTGGGAGCATGGCGAGGGCAGGCGTGTTTCTTTTCAAAATATGGCTTGCGGGAACCGTTATTCCAAAATCTCGTACTGCACCTTTAATTTGAAGGTGAAATTAGAGTCTGGTGTTTTCAATCAGTGGGATGACAATCAGGTGTGAGTGGGCACCCTGTTTTATTTAAAGAACAGGGATCTATCAAAGCCTGATCTTCACAACACGTTCATGGAAGTGTATCATGGCACGAACAAAGGAGATTCCTGAGGAGCTCAGAAAAAGCATTGTTGATGCTCATCAGGCTGGAAAAGGTTACAAAACCATCTCGAAAGAGTTTGGACTCCACCAATCCACAGTCAGACAGATTGTGTACAAATGGAGGAAATTCAAGACCATTGTTACCCTCCCCAGGAGTGGTCGACCAACAAAGATCACTCCAAGAGCAAGGCATGTAATAGTCAGCGAGGTCACAAAGGACACCAGGGTAACTTTTAAGAAACTGAAGGCCTCTCTCACATTGGCTAATGTTCATGTTCATGACTCCACCATCAGGAGAACACTGAACAACAATGGTGTGCATGGCAGGGTTGCAAGGAGAAAGCCACTGCTCTCCAAAAAGAACATTGCTGCTCATCTGCAGTTTGCTATAAAGATCACGTGGACAAGCCAGAAGGCTATTGGAAAAATGTTTTGTGGATGGATGAGACCAAAATAGAATGTTTTGGTTTAAATGAGAAGCGTTATGTTTGTAGAAAGGAAAACACTGCATTCCAGCATAAGAACCTGATCCCATCTGTGAAACATGGTGGTGGTAGTATCATGGTTTGGGCCTGTTTTGCTGCATCTGGGCCAGGACGGCTTGCCATCATTGATGGAACAATGAATTCTGAATTATACCAGCGAATTCTAAAGGAAAATGTCAGGACATCTGTCCATGAGCTGAATCTCAAGAGAAGGTGGGTCATGCAGCAAGACAATGACTCTAAGCACACAAGTCGTTCGACCAAAGAATGGTTAAAGAAGAATAAAGTTAATGTTTTGGAATGGCCAAGTCAAAGTCCTGTCCTTAATCCAATGGAAATGTTGTGGAAGGACCTGAAGCGAGCAGTTCATGTGAGGAAACCCACCAACATCCCAGAGTTGAAGCTGTTCTGTACGGAGGAACGGGCTAAAATTCCTCCAAGCCGGTGTGCAGGACTGATCAACAGTTACCGCAAACGTTTAGTTGCAGTTATTGCTGCACAAGGGGGTCACACCAGATACTTAAAGCAAAGGTTCATATACTTTTGCCACTCACAGATATGTAACATTGGATCATTTTCCTCAATAAATAAATGACCAAGTATAATATTTTTGTCTCATTTGTTTAACTGGGTTCTCTTTATCTACTTTTAGGACTTGAGTGAAAATCTGATGATGTTTTAGGTCATATTTATGCAGAAATATGGAAAATTCTAAAGGGTTCACAAACTTTCAAGCACCACTGTACTTTTCCCATACCAGGGTGCCCCACCCATCTCTGGGGTCCCCTCATACAGCTCACACCTCCAATGGCTTCAGCAAGCCATCCCACTTCTAACACCATCTGTAGCAAAGCGAGAGAGCAGTCACTTTATCCTGCCTTGAACCCAGGTCTACAGGATGCCAAACCTGCACCCTCACCACAACACCAAAGAGCCTGGCTCATTAGTAGAGCAGTCAGAGCACATACACAACTGTAGTGACAGGCACACCGTCACACTCTTGTTGCCTGGTACAAGTTACTTATTAGCAATGTTGACACTTCTGGATGAAGAACAAAGGCTGAACTGACAGACTGGAACAGGTCCGTAGACGCTGCGACCAAAGAACATCACACAGATACTGAGGAGGATGGATCGATCAACACTCATATGTGATTATGAAGAGAATAATAGCTAAGAGCTAAAGGAGCAGGTCAGAGGATGGGAAAGTGTTTCCAACTCCAGACTGAAAGTAGCGATCAGGGGCTTCGGTGGCGCTAAGGAAGATAGACTGGAGGGTAACTTTAGAACCTGTTCCATATCTAAGAACCATTAGAGCAAGATTATACATTCCATATCACATCAGGGGTGGGCAAATCAATAGCCCTGACGCCGAGGACAAAAACATTACATCTCATCTCCTCTAGCCTCTTTATCCTGTTCTACAGGGTTGCAGGCAAGCTGGAGCCTATCCCAGCTGACTACAGGCGAAAGGCGGGGTACACCCTGGACAAGTCGCCAGGTCATCACAGGGCTGACACATAGACACAGACAACCATTCACACTCACATTCACACCTACGGTCAATTTAGAGTCACTGTGGGGGAAACCGGAGCACCCGGAGGAAACCCACGTGGACAACATGCAAACTCCGCACAGAAAGGCCCTCGCCGGCCACGGGGCTCGAACCCAGACCTTGCTGTGAGGCAACAGCGCTAACCACTACACCACCGTGCCGCCCCAAAACATTACATATCCCAGTTATTAATTTTATGTTCATACAGTAGCTGCCTGGCAGAAAAGTAGGCTCAGTGAGCTAGCAGTCACCAGGAAGGAACATTTGGTCATGACTTTTTACATATTCACCCCTCGAACTTTCCCATATTTTGAACTGAAATGCATTTAATTGCGATACGTCACAAAAGCCCTGAATATTGAATTAAGGAGAAAATTCAATATAGATTACAAAATTAGGTTGCAAAGTATTGCATAAGTAATCACCCCATTATTGTAGTACTCTAGTCTGACTCATGCCCTAATTTTAAGGACTCATGACTTGACTTGGACTTGTGCATTAACTGCAATCGGACTCGTAAACTGGAGGTGAGGACTTGTGATTTTTCTTTATTTTTTTGTAACATGCCATAATCTCATCTCATCTCTAGCCGCTTTATCCTGTTCTACAGGGTCGCAGGCAAGCTGGAGCCTATCCCAGCTGACTACGGGCGAAAGGTGGGGTACACCCTGGACAAGTCGCCAGGTCATCACAGGGCTGACACATAGACACAGACAACCATTCACACTCACATTCACACCTACGGTCAATTTAGAGTCACCAGTCAACCTAACCTGCATGTCTTTGGACTGTGGGGGAAACCGGAGCACCCGGAGGAAACCCACACGGACATGGGGAGAACATGCAAACTCCGCACAGAAAGGCCCTCGCCAGCCACGGGGCTCGAACCCGGACCTTCTTGCTGTGAGGCAACGGCGCTAACCACTACACCACCGTGCCGCCCTTGGTATAAGATATTTATATTAATATCTACATTCATTTTTATACTAATTTTGTGCAAGAGAATGCACATTCACCTGTTCATACACCATGTTCAGGAACAAACTTACGTTAACGGTACTAAAATGCCTAGAGAGAACATCCCTAGGATTGTCCGCTTTGCTTATGCAGACTTCTCGTGCAGTGGGAAAAATGCCCTGCTATGTGTTCCATATGTAGAAGAACTATCGAGGAGATGACGGGGACAACCTCGAACAAGTCATTTGGCAAGACTCCACCCAGAGAAGGAAGTGATCCGCTATGGTCATTGCTCTGTTGATAGCGGGGCTTGCTGAGCAGTGAACTAGCTAGTGTTAACCCTCTCTCATGTTATTTGCCCTGTTGATAGCGGGGCTTGTGTGAGACTCAACTTGGATCATTAGTGGACTTGACTCAGACTCGATTCAAAATTTTCTTTAAATGACTTGGACTTGACCACTGGGGACTCAAGACTGGACTCGGACTCAAGGTTTAGTGACTCGACTACAACACTGCCCATTCCTGTGAAACCTCAAAAGGAGTTTGTTTGCCAATAGGAAGTTGCATTGATCATGTCCCAAGAACTCAATATCCAACCCCAAATCAGAAAAAGTTAGGACGGTATGTTAGAATTGAAATTAAGACTGATTTGAAAACAAGGATTTGTAAATTATCTTTGACTTGTATTGCACTCAAAATAATACAACAGCACGTTATGTGATGTCTGACCTCGTGAATTTTTTTGTCTTTTCAAAATAAACAAATTTCAACTTTAATTCTTGCAACACATTAAAAAAAAGTTGTTGCAGTAAAGCGTTTACCACTTTATAATGTTCCCATTCCTTCCCACAACACTTAAAAGGTATTTAGGGACTGAAGACACCAAGTGATTAAGTGTTTCAGGTGTTATCTTCTTTGTCCCATTCTTCCATTTGTTCCAATTGTCCCATTGCAACAGTACGGGGTCGTTCATCATTGTCATATTATTCATTTCTAAATTCTCCACACATTCTCTATTGGGGACAGAGGGGACACGCCCTCTTCTTCCACAGCCACACCTTTGTAATGTGTGCAGAATGTGATTTTGTTAAAATCTCCCTGGAAAAGATGTCGTCTTGAAGGCAACATATGTTACTCCAAAATCTCAATGTACTTTTCTGCATTAATGCTCCATCACAGAAGTGTAAGTTACCTTTGTCAAGGGCACTGACCCAACCCCATACCATGACACACCCTGGCTTTTGGACTTGTACGGTACCTGGTAACAGTCCTGGTGGATGGTCCTTTTCGTCTTTGGTCCGGAGCACACAGCATCCATTTCTTCCAAAAAAGGCCTGGAATACTGATTCATCTGACCACAATACACGTTTCCACTGAGTGATGGTCCATCCCAGACGCCTCTGAGCCCAGAGAAGTCGATGGTGCTTCTGGACACAGTTAACATAAGGCTTCCTTTTTGCACAGTAAAGTTTTCACTGGTGTTTGTGGCTGTAACTCTGTATTGTAGCTTGACAAAGGTTTCCCAAAGTAATCCTGAGCCCATGTGGTTATATCAGCTATAGATGAATGAAGGTTCTTGATGCAGTGCCATCTGAGGGATCGGAGATCACGGGTGTTCAGATTAGGCTTGAGCCCTTTGCCCTTTACACACTGAAATTCCTCCAGAATCCTTGAATTGTTTAATAATATTATGCACCATAGAGGGTGAAATATCCAAATCCCTTCCTTTCTTTGAGAAACATTGTTTTTAAACACTTCAATAATTTTCTCATTCATTTGTTGACAAACTGGAGAATTTATACCAAATCGTGATTACAATCACCTGTTGACGTCACATTGCTATTTAATTGTTTTACCTCATTTCTAGCCCTAAATTACCCCATCCCAACTTTTTTTTTGAAATGTGTTACAGGCCTGAAATGCAGGAATGGCTGTATATTCACAAACAAAATAAAGTTGGCCAACAAAACATGAAATATCTTGGGTTCATTCTGTCTGTAATGAAATTTTGAAATCACTGCTTTCTTTTTTGCATTTTCCATACTGTCCAAACTTTGTCTGATTTGGAGTTGTAAACATCTATAAAGATGACCCAGGTGACCTTGACCAAACTCTGACCCTGGACTCTTATCAGTGCCTGGTAGCTTGGAGGCCACTTATGACTAGAATTGACCCTGATACCCAGATTACTTGCACTGATGGGGTGGAGATGGCAATCAAATAAAATCAAATCAAGTTTATTTGTACAGCGCTTTTAACAATAAACATTGTCGCAAAGCAGCTTTACAGAATTTGAACGACTTAAAACATGAGCTAATTTTATCCCTAATCTATCCCCAATGAGCAAGCCTGTGGCGACGGTGGCAAGGAAAAACTCCCTCAGACGACATGAGGAAGAAACCTCGAGAGGAACCAGACTCAAAAGGGAACCCATCCTCATTTGGGCAACAACAGACAGCCTGACTATAATATTAACAGTTTTAACAGGTATAACCCTCAACTGTCCTCATGGGGCCGTCCTTCACAGGAGTGGGGCGATAAAACTCCGACCAGACACAGGGCACCAGGATGGATCAAGCAGGTACGAGGGGCAGAAGAGGCCAGCATCTCAATCCCAGGATCAACATGTAACTCAGAGGGACAGATGGGGGGGGGGGGGGGGGGGGGGGAAGAAAACACGTTGTTAGGTATGCCCTATACCAGGCAATGAGGCCTGGTACATCCTTGACAGGTCACCGTTCTAGCAGGGCTAACACAGAGATGAACAACCATTCACGAAGCCACGGTCTAAAGGTTAGAGAAGCAGCTTTGGGACCAAAAGGTTGCTGGGTTGATTCCCTGGACCAGCAGGAATGGCTGAAGTGCCCTTAAGCAAGGCACCTAACCCCCAACTGCTCCCCAGGCTGCTCTGGGTATGCTGTACATCACTCTGGATAAGAGCATCTGCAATTTAGAGTAGCCAGTTGACCTCAAACAGGTGGAAGAAAACCAGAGGAAATCTACGTAGTCATGGGGAGAACATGCAAACCGAATCTGGGACCTGCTTGCTGTGAGGTGACAGTGCTGACCACTTCACCACTGTGCCACCCAGCACCTCATTAAAGGTAAAATGATATCAGTTCACCTTGAATCTGGAGATCCCTGGTCATGCTGAACCTTAATGCACTGATACGTTGGTATCCCATGATCTTGTACAAGCCACAAAATGATCTCAGTCTCAGTAGGTGTGTAACTTGGTTTGATCAACAGTTTTGCTGATGCAGTCTCATCTCGTTTTTGTGTAACGGCTGTCAGATGGGCAGCTCAGTCATTTCTCCTCCACACACGGCATGCTCATTTAGACTCGTGCAAATATGAGTCATTCTTCTTCACCATACTGAATGTCAGCCTGCTGAGACCCTGGGTGTTCAAGAAAGGAAAGAGTAGGAGAGACAGGAAGAGGAGGAAGACTAGATTTGCTGCGGTATTTGATTTTTTTTTATCACTATGCATTAGTCCAATCTGAGTGATCCAAGATCATCTGAGGTGCCTTTGGGACTGCAGGACATCTAGAACGAACCCGCTGACTGCTCGACTCGTCTCCTCTTACTTTTGACATTTGTCTTTTTCCCCTCGGTCCACTGAGAAAGAAATATAGGGCAGCTCTCTCACCTGTCTGAGCTTATGGCTCGAATGAAGTCTCAGCTGAGAAACAGAGAGAGAGAGAGAGAGAGAGAGAGAAGCTTTGAAGAATGTAGACAGTTAAAGACGACCTGAAATCATAACAGTATGAGCTCATGTCCCTGGGTAGATTGTCCTTGTCAGTAATTTTCCACTAACTCTTTCCTCGCCTCTAAATACCCCCTGATATTTGTCATTTGTTTTTTTCCTCCCCCTCACTGAGCTGGCCTTACATAAACACTAGCAAGCAACAAGGCACTCATGTCGCATATGTAGTTTCTGTTTCTACAAGCTAGCTAGCTGAAACACCATGAGTTAAACATTTGTCAGGTTGTTTATGTTGCATGCTAGGCTTCACAATAGTTTTTTTTTCTTCTCAGATCAACAAAACTAGCTAACTATACTAGCTACATATAGGGCCCGTTTACACGAGGACGCTGTCGGGTAAAAACGACTAAATATTTTATCGGAAGTGCCTTTCGTCTACACGGGGACGGCGTTTCCGAGGCTGAGGCCCACTTTACACGGGGACGGTATAAAACAAAAACGCAAAAGTCCGTTTTCGTTCTCACTTTTTTCCGCGTCTACACGACCGTTTTCAAGGAGGAAATCTGCATCTATACGGTGACGCATAAATGTCTCCGCTATGTCTGCACGCATGCGCAACGTCTTCTGTCTTGTCTGATCTGCACATCTGCGCTGCTGTTCTGTCAAGTTATCCTACCAAGCCTACTACGCATGCGCGAAATCCAGGAGGGTAGGAAAATTCAACAGTAGTTTTGTCCCACCGATCAGCTGGGCTGATAGAAAATCGGTGAGAATTTCACGCATTTGCCGATTTTTATGTTTTGTGCGTATTGGTCGAGTCTTTGGCCGAGTCAAATAATTTGTAATGACTTGTTTTGAATAATAAAACGGTCTGTATGAGAACTTGCTAGGATAACTTTACAGAACACCGGTCCAGCTTAGGTACTGTAGTGCTCGAGGGAGGAGCAGGAGCAAACCGAAACTCTTTTAATCTGCCTTTATTAAGTAACACTCACTCTTGTTTCGGTGAAGAAGAGAAAAGGCAGTGTCCATCTCAGCAAAATAAACCCGTTCGGCTGCTAGTTTTGTTTTCAGTCTCAGGTTTATGGTTTCACGAGCGGCTTGAATAGGCGGCGCGCGTGTGCACGCACACGCGTGTGCGTGTGTGTGTAACTTGGCGACACCAAACTGAGGAGCTCCAGCCGGGCGGGTGAGCAGGAAAACACATCTACTGCATTAAAACACAGAGCAGCTTGAAGGTCCGTTAGATCGATGTAATCAGACATGCTCTTACTTTTTTACTTACTTTCTTACTTCCCGGGCTGGCATGTGCAGTATATGACATATGTATGACGTAAACGCGTACCCGACGTGAGCAGATCCGAGCAGAGTTTCGCGTATTGGGTAGTTTAGACGGATATGCAACGGGGGCCGTTTTTAACTTATCCACTCTGGAAGGCGTTTTCAATTTTATCCGTTTTTCAGCCTCGGAAACGCCGTCCTCGTGTAAACGAAAGGCACTTCTGATAAAATATTTAGTCGTTTTTACCCGACAGCGTCCTCGTGTAAACAGGCCCTGAAAAACAGAAAAAATTGAAAACGCCTTCCAGAGTGGATAAGTTAAAAACAGCCCCCGTTGCATATCCGTCTAAACTACCCAATACGCGAAACTCTGCTCGGATCTGCTCACGTCGGGTACACGTTTACGTCATACATATGTCATATACTGTACATGCCAGCCCGGGAAGTAAGAAAGTAAGTAAAAAAGTAAGAGGATGTCTGATTACATCGATCCAACGGACCTTCAAGCTGCTCTGGCAGCTTTAATAAACGTCCAGGAGTCCTTCGAACATCTATACCGAATCTGCACATATACCGTTAATGAACAGAGGCGGGTATAGCATGCTCTTACTTTTTTACTTACTTTCTTACTTACCATAGGCAGAGTAGTCAAAGTTTTCGCGGCGCAGATGTGCAGATCAGACAAGACGGAAGACGTTGCGCATGCGTGCAGACATAGCGGAGGTCTTTCACAGCACCACCTAGCCGCCTGGCACGCACATCCAATTGAATTCCACACATTTATGCGTCACCGTATAGACGCAGATTTCCTCCTTGAAAACGGTCGTATAGACGCGGAAAAAAGTGAGAACGAAAACGGACTTTTGCGTTTTTGTTTCAGACCGTCCCCGTGTAAAGTGGGCCATAGTCAGCAGAGATTCTTGCTGCATTCTATTTACCTCAGAAGTCGGAGCTGGGAATGATGTTACACTCGAGCTGACGGCGTTCCAGTACAAGAAGACAGAAAAATCAAGATAGACACCAATATTAGTCATTATTAGCTATTATTAGCAATACCGGGCGGCACGGTGGTGTAGTGGTTAGCGCTGTCGCCTCACAGCAAGAAGGTCCGGGTTCGAGCCCCGGGGCCGGCGAGGGCCTTTCTGTGTGGAGTTTGCATGTTCTCCCCGTGTCCGCGTGGGTTTCCTCCGGGTGCTCCGGTTTCCCCCACAGTCCAAAGACATGCAGGTTAGGTTAACTGGTGACTCTAAATTGACCGTAGGTGTGAATGTGAGTGTGAATGGTTGTCTGTGTCTATGTGTCAGCCCTGTGATGACATGGCGACTTGTCCAGGGTGTACCCCGCCTTTCGCCCGTAGTCAGCTGGGATAGGCTCCAGCTTGCCTGCGACCCTGTAGAAGGATAAAGCGGCTAGAGATAATGAGATGAGATGAGATTAGCAATACCAATTCTAGCCAGATTAGCTATTATTAGCAATACTAGTTTAGCCAGATTAGCTATTATTAGCAATACTAGTTTAGCCAGATTAGCTATTATTAGCAATACCAGTTTAGTCAGGTTAGCCATTGTTAGCAATCCCAGTTTAGCTAGGTTAGCCACTGTGTCACGTTCATTATGTCTTCTTATTAAATCAAGTCATTAGTTTTCTTTTGTTACAGACATGTAAACATTAGCTGTAAACATACATGTAACATCAGCTGATTACAAAAGCACGTCACACACCAACATCCGGGTGGCCCTCTGATGAAGACGGAAGTTACACCGTCGAAACATGTCAGGTAAAGGAAAAAACTTTTACATGTCTGTAACAAAAGAAAACTAATGACTTAGGTTAGCCATTGTTAGCAATTCCAGTTCTACCCAGGTTAGCCATTGTTAGCAGTCCCAGTTCTAGCCAAGTTAGCCATTGTTAGCAATCCCAGTTTAGCCAGGTTATCCATTGTTTGCAAGACCAGTTACCATTGGCTAAGCTGGGTAGAGCTAGAATTACAATACCAGTTTAGTCAGGTTAACCATTGTTTGCAAGACGAGTTCTAGCCAGGTTAGCAATCCCAGTTTAGCCAGGTTAGCCTTTGTTTGCAAGACCAGTTACCGATGTTAGCAATTCTAGTTCTACCCAGGTTAGCCACTGTTAGCAGTCTCAGTTTATCCAGGTTAGCCATTGTTAGCAATTCTAGTTCTACCCAGGTTAGCCACTGTTAGCAATCCCAGTTTATCCAGGTTAGCCATTGTTAGCAAGACCAGTTCTACCCAGGTTAGTCATTGTTAACAATTCTAGTTCTATTCAGGTTAGCCATTGTTAGCAATCCCAGTTTTAGCCAAGTTAGCCATTGTTAGCAATCCCAGTTCTACCCAGGTTAGCCATTGTTTGCAACACCAGTTACCATTGTTAGCAATTCTAGTTCTACCCAGGTAAGCCATTGTTAGCAATACCAGCTTAGTCAGGTTATCCATTGTTTGCAAGACCAGTTACTGATGTCAGCAATTCTAGTTCTACCCAGGTTAGCCATTGTTAGCAATCCCAGTTTATCCGGGTTAGTTATTGTTAGCAATCCCGGTTATCCATTGTTTGCAAGACGAGTTCTAGCCAGGTTAGCCATTGTTAGCAATCCCAGTTTAGCCAGGTTATCCATTGTTTGCAAGACCAGTTACTGATGTTAGCAATTCTAGTTCTACCCAGGTTAGCCACTGTTAGCAATCCCAGTTTAGCCAGGTTATCTATTGTTTGCAAGACTAGTTCTACCTAGGTTAGCCATTGTTAGCAATCCCAGTTCTAGCCAGATTAGTCATTGTTAGTAATACCAGTTGATAACGACACATTACCTGTGATTTTGCAGACACAAACACCATAACAACATGTCCACAGATAGATGTTGGACACTATTGCGTGTACGACTGTTTTAATGAGACATAAATAAGACAGAAGTGCTAATAAACAGTGTACTACTACAGCTTCCACTCTGTTCATGCTTTGGAGTGGCCATCTTGGATTTTGAAGTCAGGGTTGGTGAGGTTCCTCTGACTTTCTGATTTCAGGGAGTGTTCTAGGTGAACTTTCGACCTGGGAACTTGGAAATTCTGACTTCCTAGTTCAAATGGAACGCACTAATGATCGAATGAGAGCTCTTCGTTCGACAGGTAAGACCTAACTGGAGATCTTTTCTACGAGTTACAGGTAAGAATTAAAGTTGTGAAAGGGGGAACTGAAGAAACATCAGACCACACATACAATACTTTAGGGTTAGATTTTTGAAAAAAAAAAAAAAGGTCTCTGCTTCATCGTTTTACCTAATTTCACAGAATTTGAAAAAAAAAATAGATCAACGTTTACCCTCTTCATTGTTCATTATTTTCCTGTAACATCGCGACACAGAGGGTGTTAATCATAGCAACAGATTTTTTTTTAGCAGAAGATAAAAGTGCTAAAAATGAGACGGTGTAACAAGAGACATGTACATTTATTTTATATCTGGAGGATGTAAACAAGTCGTGTGTGTGTGTGTGTGTGTGTGTGTGTGTGTGTGTGTGTGTGTCCAGTTAGTATTGAGGTTTTTCACCCACGTGACCAAGTCATGTGATGCATCGTTAGGCTGCCATTTTGGACGTCACGGCTCGAATCGGTTTGAATGCAAGGAAGGCGACAAACGAAAAACAAAAGAAAAAGGAGCGAGATGCAGAAAACACCTTCACTATCCAGCGACGTAGGGCATTTACAGGGCGAGCAGAGGGAGAGGTATTTGCAAAAATTGAGGTTAGCAGGCTTAGAGAACGACGTTTACCTGCTTCCACCAGGATTGTTCACTGACGTACGGAAGTACACGAAGCCCTCGTCTTTACCTGACTTCGGCCCACATGATCTGTATACCTATGTCGTTAAAAACCCATCGCCATACACAGGTATTGATCTGAAAGCGTATAAGAGTTTGGATGCCTACAAATATTTTGTGTCAGGCTGGGTAACATGCCTACATCAGCGGGTCGTCCCTGGAGCCGGTGGTCGCCATCTTATTACAGCTAAGGTTTGTTCACATTTTCATTTACTTTCGGTCCTCAGGATAAACAAAATGTTATTAAATGTCATTGAAATAACTTCTTAGTCTGTTGAGACATGGCCCGTTATAAATTTGCTGTTACCAGGCAATGACCAAGAACTGTATTATTAGGGTCGGTGTCTGTGTTGTAGCAGTGTACTAGCAGCTAGCTGTTAGCACTAGCTAATGTCAACAACATAGTAGCTAGTATGTTACTGTAGCAATGTTTACGTTCAGTCATTTGGATGACTGTTAAAACCTTTCAGTCTCAAGTTTTTCCTTTACTGTATTTACTAGTTTACTGTAATTATGATCCGGCAGCTATTTACACCGGATCCAGTGTAAATAGCTGCCGGAGCGCGCTCCGGCTTGCTCCCCCTCAAATTAAGCAGCGCACTCCGGGAGCAAGCCGGAGCGCGCTGCTTAATTTGAGGGGGAGCAAGCCGGAGCGCGCTCCGGAACCTCGGCCGGAGCACTCCGGGAGCAAGCCGGAGCGCGCTGCTTAATTTGAGGGGGAGCAAGCCGGAGCGCGCTGCTTAATTTGAGGGGGAGCAAGCCGGAGCGCGCTGCTTAATTTGAGGGGGAGCAAGCCGGAGCGCGCTGCTTAATTTGAGGGGGAGCAAGCCGGAGCGCGCTCCGGCAGCTATTTACACTGGATCCGGTGTAAATAGCTGCCGGATCATAATTACAGTAAACTAGTAAATACAGTAAAGGAAAAACTTGAGACTGAAAGGTTTTAACAGTCATCCAAATGACTGAACGTAAACATTGCTACAGTAACATACTAGCTACTATGTTGTTGACATTAGCTAGCTTGACCTTCAAAATGGCGGACACCAGGGCGTCACGTGACCCTGTGATGTCAGGTGAAATACCTCAATTAACAGGGGGCTTTCTGATGGGGGTCAGGTGTCAATTCTGTAGACACACACTGGCTGCATTCATCTACCGAGAACAAAGACAGGTCTGATGGGCTCCATCAGCGCTGATGCATGTCCCAAGGACATCTGACAGCATGAACACACACACACACACACACACACAACCATTAGCCAGGTCGAGTCAAATAATCTGACTCTCAATATATTGAAAATACTGTCACAGTGAGCACTAATGAGGGAGGTGTGTGTGTGTGTGTGTGTGTGTGTGTGTGTGAGTGAACACATCAAATCTGAGCTATTTCCTGGGCTTCATTTCTTCTTTTTCTTTTCCCCCTCCTACATTTTATTCTCTTCCGTTCTGTGCTTGTCGGATGGAGCAACAGCTGACACTCCACTTCAAAAATAGCTTCAAGAAAAGCAACAAGCCTACACACACACACACACACACACACAGGATATGTCCATCGGAGCTCAAACAGAGATCAAGCTGCAAAAGATTTACACTCAGCTCCAGAATTATTGTCACCCTCCATTATAATGAGCCAAAATGAATAACACACAATGCAGGTTTTTTTTCTTAAAGCTTAAACATATGGCGACGCTGCAAACGCAATTTGTTCCGCTTTCTGCAAAACAGTGCTTTCAAAAATTATTGGCACCCCGCAGCGATGTTTTCCAGACAGAGAACATCAGCACTGAGTCTCTTCCTTGTGAAGAGTATTGTGTATATTTTTGCACTCTGTATACTGTGCTCAGGGTTTTGGCTCGACAACATTAAAACTGAACACTTGCTATAGAAGAATTTTGAAAACTTTGTGTTTTCAGATCCAAGTGTCAAGAAAGAGACAGGAGAACCAAGTGCGTGTCACGAACACAAGATGATTTATTAATAAAAGGGGAAAAGGGGATGGGAAGAGTGAGGGTCTGAGTGGTGGCTGCGGCTGAACGCGCAGAGGCAGGAGGGTCCGTTGGAGAGAGTGGCTACAGGAGCTGGGACAACACCGGGCACAGACTGGAGCGGGGGGCAGGCAGGTACTGGCAGGTTGAACGGGGCAGGAAAGCAGTCGTGTCGGGTCAGGCAAGTTTTCAGTCACAGAGATGAGTAGTGTAGAGAGCCAGTGAACAGGAACATGTTGCATAGCACACGAACTGACAATGAATGTCTGGAGACCTGTGCCTTAAATACATTCACACAAGGAGCAGATAACAAGAAGCAGGTGGCTGTGATTAAGGGCTCAGAGCAGGTGAGCTTCCTGATTGGTTAGAGTGATGGTGTGAGGGGGTGTGGCAGCCAGGCAGTGTGTGGTGGAAAATTACCCAATTAGTTGAGCAGGGAGCAGACTCATGACAGAAACCCCCCCCCCCCCCCCCCCCTCAAGGGACGGCCCCAGAAGTCCCAAGGAGAGAGACACTGAGCAGGGCGGGCGGAGGGGAAACCGGAGGAGGGTCAGAATTCCTCCGACCTGTCAGTGTCCATGGTTTCATCCTCAGAGGGCAATCCACCATCCGATGGCACCGGATCAGGTTCAGAGCCAGAGTCGGGGGCAGGCGCAGGCACAGGCTCGGGTTCAGAGTTGGATTCGGAGGTAGGCGTAGGCACAGGATTGGGCGGAGGGCAAGCCGGCTGGACAGACCCGCGTCGGGAACCCCTTGGTCAGCCCCTCCGGATAGAAGGCTGGTCAGGATGGAGGCGGTGGAAGTGGGAGATGAGTGTCGGGTCCACAATCCTCCTGGCGGGGACCCACATCCTCTCCTCAGGACCATAGCCTTTCCAATCTACCAGGTACTGAAGGCCCCTGCCCCGCCGACGCGATTGAAGCAGACGTTCAACGGCATAGACTGGACCCCCCTCAATGAGGTGAGGAGGCGGCGGCGGCGGTGCATTTGGGACCAGGGCGCTTTCGTGAACTGGCTTCAGTTTGGAGACATGAAATGTCGGGTGCACCCTCATCAACCTAGGCAGTTGGAGCCGGACTGCAGACGGGCTGATTACCTTCTGTACAGGAAATGGGCCAGCGTATCAGGGTGCCAACTTGCGTGACTCCACTCTGAGTGGCAGGTCCCGGGCCGAGAGCCACACCTTCTGACCCACCCGGTACGTAGGGGCTGGAATCCTCCGTCGATTGGCCCCAGCAGCATAACTGGTAACGGATCTGAGGAGGGTGGTCCGAGTTTGGGACCAGGTTCGGAGACAGCGACGGACGTATGCAAGGGCAGATGGGCAGGATGCATCTCCCTCCTGACTTGCAAACAGCGGTGGTTGGTAGCCATACACGTAGTGGAAAGGGGACAAGCCAGATGCGGAGCTCGGAAGGGAGTTGTGGGCATATTCCACCCATAAGAGATGTTGAGCCCATGACCGAGGATTGCGTGAAGCCATGCAGCGAAGGGACTTCTCCAGCTCCTGGTTGAGTCGCTCCGACTGCCCATTAGACTGAGGGTGGAAGCCGGATGTGAGACTGGCAGTGGCCCCTAGGAGGTGGCAGAACTCCTTCCAGAATGAAGATGCTCTCACGAAGTCACGGACATCTCTCCTCAGCGAGGGCCACCAGAACCGCTGGGAGAGCAGATGAATGGTGCACGTGACACCAGGATGACAAGCTAAGTAAGAGTCGTGACCCCACTGAACCACCTGAGATCTCAGATGTCCCGGAACAAAGAGGCGGTTGTCGGGGCAAGCACTAGGAACGGGCTGGTTTCAAATCGCTTCTCTGACCTGTTCCTCAATATCCCAGGTCAGAGCAGCGACAACACAGGAACTCGGGAGGATGGGGGACGGGTCTTCCACTGGTGCTTCATTCTTCTGAAATACACGGGAGAGGGCGTTGGGCTTCGCATTGCGTGAACCAGGATGATAGGAGAGAGTGAAATTGAACCGCGTGAAAAACAGGGACCACTGGGACTGGTGCGAGTTCAATCTTCTGGCTGTTCGTATGTATTCCAGGTTTTTATGATCTGTTCAGACCAGGAATGGAACGCTCGAGCCCTCTAGCCATTGTCGCCACTCCTCCAGAGCAAGTTTGACAGCAAGCAGCTCACGGTTCCCAATGTCGTAGTTTTGTTCAGCCGGGGACAGTCTGCGGGAGAAGAAAGCACAGGGATGCAGTTTGCCGTCCTCCGCTGCGTGCTGGGAGAGCACTGCCCCAACTCCTACGTCCGACGCATCCACTTCCACCACAAACTGCCGCTCAGGGTCGGGCATCTGGAGGATGGGAGCTGAAGTGAAGTGTGCTTTGAGTGTCTTGAATGCCTCGTCTGCCTCCTGGGTCCACAGGAACGGTGCTTTTGTGCTGGTGAGGGCAGTGAGTGGAGATGCCACCTTGCCGTAATTCCGAATGAACCTCCTGTAGAAGTTGGCAAAGCCCAAGAATTGTTGCAACTTCTTGCGGTTCTCCGGTACGGGCCAGGATGTCACTGCCGATACCTTAGCAGGATCCATCTGAATGCTCCCCTCTGCCACTATGTACCCCAGAAAGGACGTGGATCTGGCGTGGAACTCACATTTCTCTGCCTTGACGAAGAGAGAGTTTTCCAGGAGACGGCGCAGGACCAGCTGAACGTGACGGATATGGTCTGACATGGATCTTAAGAATATCAAAATGTCGTCCAAATAAATGAATACAAAGATATTGAGCATGTCCCGGAGGATGTCAGTCACTAGAGCCTGGAACACTGCTGGGGCGTTGGTGAGGCTGAAGGGCATGACCAGGTACTCATAGTTTCCGGTTGGTGTATTGAACGCCGTCTTCCACTCATCGCCCTCTCTCATGCGCACCAGGTGATATGCATTCCTGAGGTCGAGTTTAGTGAAGACGGTGGCCCCCTGGAGCAGCTCGAAAGCAGACAACAAGAGTGGCAGAGGGTAACGGTTTTTGACCGTGATGTCATTCAGTCCTCTGTAATCTATGCATGGATGGAGAGAGCCGTCCTTCTTTCCAATGAAAAAGAATCCGGCTCCAGCAGGGGAAGATGACGGGCGGATTATTCCAGCAGCCAGGGACTCATTGATGTAATCCTCCATGGCTCTCCTCTCGGGTGCAGACAAGGAGTACAGACGGCCCTTCGGTGGTGTGGTGTCCAGCAGGAGGTCTATGGCGCAGTCATATGGCCGGTGAGGAGGCAGAGAGGTGGCTTTGGATTTGTTAAAGACATCTCGGAGACCATGGTAACAGGCAGGCACATTAGAGAGGTCAGGGACAGAACTGGCAGTTTCGGGATTGGTGGGCACGACAGCCCCCTTTAAGCAGGTCCAGTGACATTCCCTCCCCCACTCACGTATCATGCCGGTCTCCCAGTCAAGGTGGGGGTTGTGTTGACGCAGCCACGGATAGCCAAGAATGAGGGGTTGTCCAGGTGAATGCAGAAGATGAAACTGGATGGCCTCCTGGTGGTTTCCTGACAGTAGCATGGTTACAGGGGCTGAGGTGTGAGTCACTGTGCCGAGTGGATGTCCGTCCAGGGCTCGTGTGGGAACAGGTGTGGACAGGTGGTGGCGCCCTATGCCCAGTTGTCGAGCAAGCTCTGCGTCCATGATGTTGGCCTCGGCTCCGGAGTCGACCAGGGCGGAGAGTGTATGGGTGGAGTTGGGGAGCAGAAGACGAATCTGGAGCAGGGGTTTACGAATTGGGGGAGGCCGAAGACACGTTGAGCTCACCCGGATCTCCTCTACACCCGGTGAGCTCTGGCGCCCCTTCTCACGCCTGCGGGTCTGGATCCGGTGGTCGATACGAGCTGCAAGGGCAATGGCTTCATCAAGGGTTGGTGGCAGGTCATGAGAGACGAGTTCATCCTTGATGTAATCGGCCAGGCTGTGAAAGAAGGCGTCCACCACGGCTTCCATATTCCATGAGCTGCGTCTGGAAAAAGTGCGGAAATCAATCGAGTAGTCAGCTATGGTCCGATTTCCCTGACGGATGGTCATCAGTGTACGGGATGCCTCTGCTGACGAAGAGCCCAGGTCAAACACTTTAATCATCTCCTCTGCAAACGCCTCGAAGGTGGCACAGGCTGGAGTCTGTCGCTCGAACTCAGCTGCTCCCCATAGTCGAGCCCAGCCCGTCAGGTGGATGATGACAAATCCGACTCTGGCTCCCTCAGTCGGGAAGGTACTGGGTTGCAGTGAGAACTGGAGTCGCCAGCTAGTCAAGAAGGCCCGGACCTGGGTTGGGTCACCATCGAAGCGCTCAGGGTTTCCGATCTTGGGCTCTGGGGTGGGAGTTTCGGGAGCTGAGGATGGTGCCACCTGAACAGGAGCATTGGGAGCTGGAGCACTGGGCACAGGAAGAGGCACAGAGGGAAGGAGTGGTGCTGACGGAGCCGGAGCAGGCGGACTGGACAGGTCAGTCAGCATCTGGATCACCTGGGCAAGTTGCTCTTGTTGTTGTTGGATCTGCCGTTGATGCTGATGGCCGATCTGGATTAAGGATGCAATGTCGGCAGACATCCTGGGCACCTTTCCCTCAGCACGTTCAAGGCGGTCCAGGGCTGATGGTTCGTGCGCTGGTTCCATAGTGATCAGTTCGTACTGTCAAGAAAGAGACAGGAGAACCAAGTGCGTGTCACGAACACAAGATGATTTATTAATAAAAGGGGAAAAGGGGATGGGAAGAGTGAGGGTCTGAGTGGTGGCTGTGGCTGAGCGCGCAGAGGCAGGAGGGTCCGTTGGAGAGCGTGGCTACAGGAGCTGGGACAACACCGGGCACAGACTGGAGCGAGGGGCAGGCAGGTACTGGCAGGTTGAACGGGGCAGGAAAGCAGTCGTGTCAGGTCAGGCAAGTTTTCAGTCACAGAGATGAGTAGTGTAGAGAGCCAGCGAACAGGAACGTGTTGCATAGCACACGAACTGACAATGAATGTCTGGAGACCTGTGCCTTAAATACACTCACACAAGGAGCAGGTAACAAGAAGCAGGTGGCTGTGATTATGGGCTCAGAGCAGGTGAGCTTCCTGATTGGTTAGAGTGATGGTGTGAGGGGGTGTGGCAGCCAGGCAGTGTGTGGTGGAAAATTACCCAATTAGTTGAGCAGGGAACAGACTCATGACACCAAGACCTGATTTATGGAGATTCAAACTCACGCTCTTCTGACCATAAAGCATGTGGTATAAGAGGGACGTAAAAACGCAACCAAAAATGTCCAGTGTTGCTTTACAAGGACATTACCCACATTCAGACATCAGGTTTCAAAGATGATTGTTTCATTTGTGAGGATTTAGAGATAATATTGTTAATTAACAGCCCGGGATCAAGAACAAACACGTTCTGAGAGCCAAGTGAAAGTGACATGATTAATTGCATTGTGAGGAGTGAAGCACAGAGACACTGTGACACCTGAGTGCAAATAAATGACAATATAACTCTATCTATCTATCTATTGGTCTGTCTCTCTCTGTCTGTCTATCTATCTATTGGTCTGTCTATCGACCGACAGTGGTGCTTGAAAGTTTGTGAACCCTTTAGAATTTTCTATATTTCTGCATAAATATGACCTAAAACATCATCAGATTTTCACACAAGTCCTAAAAGTAGATAAAGAGAACCCAGTTAAACAAATGAGACAAAAATATTATACTTGGTCATTTATTTATTGAGGAAAATGATCCAATATTACATATCTGTGAGTGGCAAAAGTATGTGAACCTTTGCTTTCAGTATCTGGTCTGACCCCCTTGTGCAGCAATAACTGCAACTAAACATTTGCAGTAACTGTTGATCAGTCCTGCACACCGACTTGGAGGAATTTTAGCCCATTCCTCTGTACAGAACAGCTTCAACTCTGGGATGTTGGTGGGTTTCCTCACATGAACTACTCGCTTCAGGTCCTTCCACAACATTTCCATTGGATTAAGGTCAGGACTTTGACTTGGCCATTCCAAGACATTCACTTTATTCTTCTTTAACCATTCTTTGGTAGAGCGACTTGTGTGCTTAGGGTCATTGTCTTGCTGCATGACCCACCCTCTCTTGAGATTCAGTTCATGGACAGATGTCCTGACATTTTCCTTTAGAATTCACTGGGATAATTCAGGATTCATTGTTCCATCAATAATGGCAAGCTGTCCTGGCCCAGATGCAGCAAAACAGGCCCAAACCATGATACTACCACCACCATGTTTCACAGATGGGATAAGGTTCTTATGCTGGAATTCAGTGTTTTCCTTTCTCCAAACATAATGCTTCTCATTTAAACCAAAAAGTTCTATTTTGGTCTCATCCATCCACAAAACATTTTTCCAATAGCCTTCTGGCTTGTCCATGTGATCTTTAGCAAACTGCAGATGAGCAGCAATGTTCTTTTTGGAGAGCAGTGGCTTTCTCCTTGCAACCCTGCCATGCACACCATTGTTGTTCAGTGTTCTCCTGATGGTGGACTCATTAACATTAGCCAATGTGAGAGAGGCCTTCAGTTGCTTAGAAGTTACCCAGGGGTCCTTTGTGATCTTGCCGACTATTACATGTCTTGCTCTTGGAGTGATCTTTGTTGGTCGACCACTCCTGGGGAGGGTAACAATGGTCTTGAATTTCCTCCATTTGGACACAATCTGTCTGACTATGGATTGGTGGAGTCCAAACTCTTTAGAGATGGTTTTGTAACCTTTTCCAGCCTGATGAGCATCAACAACACTTTTTTCCTGAGGTCCTCAGAAATCTCCTTTGTTCGTCCCATGATCCACTTCTACAAACATGTGTTGTGAAGATCAGACTTTGATAGATCCCTGTGCCCACTCACGCGTGATTGTCATCCCATTGATTGAAAAAACCTGACTCTAATTTCACCTTCAAATTAACTGCTAATCCTAGAGGTTCACATACTTTTGCCACTCACAGATATGTAATATTGGATCATTTTCCTCAATAAATAAATGACCAAGTATAATATTTTTGTCTCATTTGTTTAACTGGGTTCTCTTTATCTACTTTAAGGACTTGTGTGAAAATGTGATGATTAGATCATATTTATGTAGAAATATAGAAAATTCTAAAGGGTTCACAAACTTTCAAGCACCACTCTATCTATTTATCTATCTGTCTGTCTCTCTCTCTGTCTATCTGTCTGTCTATCTATGTATCTATCTATTTTAACTCTTCAAGCACCAATCACCAAAGCAAATTCCTTGCATGTGAGAACATACTTGACAATACAATTCTATCTATCTATCTATCTATCTATCTATCTATCTATCTATCTATCTATCTGTCTGTCTGTCTGTCTGTCTGTCTGTCTGTCTGTCTGTCTGTCTGTCAAGGAGGAGCAATGGGAGGACAGCAGAGTTAATGATGTTACCAGATTGGGTCAGTTTATAAACACTCCACAGCTACCAAGAACTTGTTTTATACCAAATAATTATAGTTAAATCTTGTAAATGTGAAAAAATAGTTTAATTCCATGCAGTTTTGGGGCAAGTTTTACGTCTTTGTTGGATGGAAATTTGGTGAAAGCCTGGCTAATGATATTAACCGATCTGGGAAGAAGAAACACACCTTCTTGTATGGAACACACTCAAACACGTCTCAACACATGTCTAAAGAGGAGCTGCTAGATTTACGCTGGACGGCTGTATGCTGTCGGGTTTAGTCTGTGAAATACAGGGTTCTCGAAAACTTCAGTAGATTGCAGCATGGAGCAGAAGTCATGTCTGATATTGTCTCAACTAGATTTGTAGTACGTGAGACTAGACATGGTCTCAAGACCACTTTTTGAAGGTTTCGGTCTTGTCAAAGAATCAACCACATTTTTACTTGGTCTTGTCTCGATCATAGAGGAATCAGGATTTTATGTCAAGACCACAACTGCAGGGATTTCACTAAATTGCCTGTGCATTGTCTGATATATTTGTTAACATTGTTACTGTGATTGGATATAAAACTTCCTGCTTCAAACGCGACCAATAATGTGACTCATTGCTAATTTGAAATTTTCTTCCTGTTTATGGCTGTCACCCCTCCCCCACCCCTGTTCACACCCACTGGTCTGGTTTTGGTCTTGACTCGGTCTCGCCCTGCCTCAGTCTTGGTCTTGACTTGATCTCAACCCCTCAAAGTCTTGGGAGACACTTCGGACTTGGTCATGACTTGGTCTCGAGACACTGCCGTCTTGGTCATGACTTGGTCTCAGTTTAGGTGGTCTTGAGATTTCATTATTTTGTAATTAACATCTTCCTGGCTCAATAAAATCTATGGCTATGAGCCATTGCTGCAAATATACTGATGATTACAGAGAAATGTATTGCTGATTAGACTAGATGGACAAGCATTATTCCAGAGACATTATCACCTCCCGACTCTGGGATCAGGTTTGTTTCCCAATGCTGTTGTGTCAAAATTCTTACTCGCAAATATAATCATTAGGTTTTCAACAGACACTACATCCATGCCAAACTCATTTCTATCCTGGAAGCAGATATTTACGGCGAGGTCTTCTCTCCGTCATCTGCTCATGGTTTATTTCCCAGCGCTGTGAGATGGCAGAGCACAAACAGCGTCACGATAAGGAGCTTAGGTGAGCTAAAAACAGTACAAGCTCTCGATTTGCTTAAGTCAGAAGACAGATTAGTGATTCCCTCCGCAATGCAATTTCAGTCTAGTTGAGATGCTTCAGGGAGATGACCCACTGGGTTCGTTTTAATTCGACAGGTTAAAGAACCTTCTCCCCCCCCCACACATACTAAGCAGCAGATGCGTAGAAGGTGAAGAGAAAGAACAGAATGGTTATAAAATGCTTGGCCCCCTATGACTCAAGTAAAAAGTAGCTGGAGTATGTTAATGAATAGTTGGGGTGTGTGCATATTAAACAGTAAATTAATTCAATTTTCCATCCAAATTTTCAATTCTGCTGGAAACACTTGGACGTAAAGCTGTTGTGATGTCTTCAGGAGTTTACGCTTCTTTACGGTTTTCTGTAACGGCTCCAAAAGCTGCATTTTTATTATTATCTTTTTAAACCTGATTCAAGTCAAGTTTATTTGTGCTATAGTTGACCTTCAGATTATTGCAAAGCAGCTTGACAGAAAAATAAAAGACTTTAAACATGAGCTAATTTTATCCCCAGTCTATCCCCGATGAGCAAGCCTGTGGCGACGGTGTTGAGGAAAAACTCCCTCAGACGACATGAGGAAGAAACCTCGAGAGGAACCAGACTCAAAAGGGAACCCATCCTCATTTGGGTGATAACAGACAACATGATTATAAATAACTCACTTCTATAACTGTGTCCTATAGAGTCACAAAGTACAACTGTGAAACCAGGAAATTCATTATAGTTTTAACAGGAAGTTTGTTTTGTTGAAGTTATAAACTGTTCATTGACTTGACTTGACATTGACTTGTTTTAAGCTTAATGTTCACCTGCTTTATCCTCCACAACCAGCTCTGATGCGTGTTTGGGTTCATTGTCCTGTTGTAACTCCCAAGTCCTGTTCAAGTTTCTGATGGTTTATGCTGAAGAATCCTGAGGTAGTCCTCCTTCTTCATTATTCCATCCACTTTGTGCAATGAACCAGTTCCACTGGCAGCAAAACAGCCCCAGAGCATGATGATCCTACCACCACCACCAGCTGGTACAGTGTCCCTCTGTACATGGTGGTCATTGTGGCCAAACAACTCAATCTTTGTCTCATCTGACCATACAGCTTTCCTCCAGAAGGATTTTTCTTTGCCCGTGTGGTCAGCTTCAAACTTTAGTTAAGCTTGAAGGTGTCAATTTTGGAGCAGGGGGTTATTTCTTGGAGAGCAGCCTCTTAGTCCATGATGATCTGAACTGTAGACAGTGATCCATCAGCTTCCAGTTCATGGCAGGGCTGTGCCATGGTGGTTCCCAGGTTGTTCCTGACCATCCAAACCAATTTCCTTTCAGCTGAGGGTGACAGTTTGGGTTTCCTTGAAACAAAGTGGCTTGGCAAAGTGACTACACCTCACAATAACTTGGATACAATTGTTTGAACTGATCTTGGAATTTGCAGTTGTTTAGAAATGGCTCTAAGAGACATTCCAGAGTTGTGTTTATCTGCGATCCTCTTTCTCAGATCTGCACTGAGCTCCTTGGACTTTCCCAATGTATTGTGTGTTGGTCAATCCAATGAGTGCTGTAAACAAACCCTTTTTATGAAGGCACAGAGAAGCTACCAGCTGTAGTCAATCATGATCACTAACAGGAAGTTAAGAGACCTCGGCCTTGGCAAGATAAGAGACATTTTGGAAGTTTCAGCACCTCGGAATTAATAATCTAAGTGAGGGTATGTAAATTTTTGACCCTGGGTTGTGTTAATTTCAGAAAACCCAAAGAAAATTAAAACTTGTGCACTAAATTCTAGTGTTTTTTTTAATTTAAAGCTGTATGCTGAACAATCATTCTGCCACAGGAAAAGAACAGTTCAAAGAAATGACTGAAAGCCCAAATATTGCCATGACATTCATATCCAAGATGACCTTCATCTCACTGTATGTAAACTTCTGACCACAACTGTAACGTCACCCCCTAACCTCTTTACCTTTAAATCGTTCCAACAGATTGAGTGGTGTGAAGTGTTTGGAATGGAGGGTGTTGCTTTTGAGAGGTTTAATTTAGTACATAGTGAGTGTGTTCATTTATATTCATTGGAGAAGAAGAAGGGATCTGAATCCTGAGAGAGAGAGAGAGAGAGAGAGAGAGAGAGAGAGAGAGAGATGAGTGTTCTGCTTCATTTAACACACCTGATTCAACACATTTAGCTAATGATCAACATCTCTACAGGCTGGATTTGCTGGAGTTCACAATTGGATCGGATCACAAGTGTCCAGTCAAGAGCGATATCCGTCACATCCTGGCGTTATGAAAGCGTCTCTGTTGATCGGATTTCTGCTGGAGAAAAGTTGTCACGCACATTTATTACTCCTGTTTTTATTCTCAGGCAGAAATCCTGTTTCATACACAGTACCAGTCAAAAGTTTGTACACCCCTTCTAATTCAGTGTTGTTTTATCTTGAAGTAAGGATGGATGTTATTTCATAGTTTTGATCTCTTCATTGGTATGGACCAGGAAAACAGGGGTGTACAAACTTTTGACTGGTACTGTATATGTATGAAGTGTTTCATATGCTAATGAAACGAACCGGAGATTAGAAGCTTCGTCTCTGCTGCTAAAGCATCATCGTTATCCATTAGCCTCGTAGCAGTGAGCTCAAGTGTTCAGCGCCATTTCCTCAGTCACAGGAACAAGACCTCAATCTACTCTTTTGATAATATACACTCAGTGGCCACTTTAATAGGAACTGTTCTTGACTCTCATGCCGCTTTTCCACTACCAGCGCGGCTGAGTTGGGCTGAGCCGTGCCGTGCTGAGTTGGGCTGAGTCGTGCTGTGCTGAGTTGGGCTGAGTCGAGCTGAGTGGGGCTGTTGGAGTTGCATTTTGACTACAACCGCGCTGAACCGTGCTGGCTGGAAGTGGGTGGACACATTGGGTGGAGTTAGCGAAAGTGGGTGGACGTCACGTGATGTCGTTAGGCGGTGCAAACAGTGACATCAGTGACCTTCTAAGCGGTAGTCTCACGACCCGGATAGTAAACAATAAACATGGAGGACATGGAGTCGTTAGTGTTGCTGGTCTTGGTGCTGTGGCTTGTTGTCACCGACAACGCCAACAGATACTGGCAAGAGCGTATAGATGAGGCGAGGCGCATAAGGCTTCAGAAATTCTCGTAATTCGTAATTCTTCTTCTTCCGGGTTTACGGTCTTTACAGATCCCAGCGTGCTCGCGGGGCGTGTGTGGGCGTGTGAGGACACTCCTCCTCACCAATCAGTGCACAGGGGAGTGTCTCCTCACGCCCCTAGCCCCACTTGGCTCGGTTTGGCTCGCTTCAGCCCCACTCCAAAACCGTGCGAGTTTTGGGTGCTAAGCAGGGCTGAAGCGAGCTGAGTCGTGCTGCTCTGAGGTAGTCGAAACGCGAGCCGTGTCGGGCTGAAGTGAGCTGAAGCGAGCTGAAGTGAGCTGAAAAAGGGTAGTGGAAAAGGGCCATTAGATCCCTGTTCTTGGCTGCAGGAGTGGAACCCAATGTGTTCTTCGGTTTTCTGTTGCATGCTGAGATGCTTTTCTGCTCACCACGGTTGTAAAGAGTGATTATAAATGACTTGCAACCACGTGATCAAAATGTGCTACATCATGAGTGTCCGCCGTGATGGTGGATTTACAAAGCAACTGGGACAGCAGTCGCTGAAAGCGTGTCTGTAAACAACGCTGAATTTTCTCAGTATTACCACGATTTGAGCGAAGATTCAATACAAAGAGAAGACAGATGTGTGGTCACCCATATTATTTAAAAAAGCCAGACTTTTCTGAACGCAAGACGCTTCTACTGACCATCGAGTACCCAGATATCGCGTTCTATCTGGTTCGGGTGCCGAAGAATCAAGTCCGACCTTGGACGAAACACAGTGGGCGCCCAGTCTGGATTGTTTCTATCGTATAATTTTGCTGGTGGTCCTCGAAGCGAAATGGTAATACATGTGTTAAAATTATAACAACAACCGAGTGAATCACGACAAGAGAACACGCTCATTTTATAGGAAAATTCTAGCAACACGAAATAAAATTCTTCCACGATATTATCGAGAAAGCTTTTGAATCTGACCGGAGATAAAACAATCACTGCAAACGCGAGCTGTTTTGGTTTTAGAAAAAAAAAACCTCTGTTAGATTAACCCTGCCGATGTTGTTCAGCCACGGTCGTCTCGTCTCCGTACTCAGCCTCAGAGTTTCCTCGTCCTCTTTCCGAATCACGGATGGAATTCTAAAAAATCGGAATGTGCCACGGTCACGAGTACTGTTATAACCACAGCCATATACAACAAAGATATGGCATAGCTAAAAGAACGCTTAAAGCAGTGGAAAAACAAAGAGAGGCGCGTACACGTGACTGTTTTGTACAGAATGTCGCTTGACCCCCAACGCATTTGTATATCCACCAACATGGCCGACATCCGGGTTTCTTGCAAGTCAAGGATATGAGTTATTATTTCCTTCCTGGGGGCGGCACGGTGGTGAAGTGGTTAGCACTGTCGCCTCACAGCAAGAACGTCCTGGGTTCGAGCCCCGTGGCCGGCAAGGGCCTTTCTGTGTGGAGTTTGTATGTTCTCCCCGTGTCTGCGTGGGTTTCCTCTGGGTGCTCCGGTTTCCCCCACAGTCCAAAGACATGCAGGTTAGGTTAACTGGTGACTCTAAATTGACCGTAGGTGTGAATGTGAATGTGAATGGTTGTCTGTGTCTATGTGTCAGCCCTGTGATGACCTGGCAACTTGTCCAGGGTGTACCCCGCCTTTCGCCCGTAGTCAGCTGGGATAGGCTCCAGCTTGCCTGCGACCCTGTAGAACAGGATAAAGCGGCTAGAGATAATGAGATGAGATATCCTTCCTGGCAAAAAATCTCGAACCTCTCGGACACTCTCTTATCAACAAGGCGTTTGTTTCCACCCACAGAACTGTCACTGCTCACTCACTCGATGTTTTTTGTTTTTCGCACCGTTCTGTGCAAACTCTAGAAACTGTTGTGTGTGAAAACAAACCCCAGGAGATCAGCAGTTTCTGAAAAACTCAAACCATCCTGCTCCATCTGGCTCAAACCAACACCCATGCCACAGTGAAAGAACTTTGAGATCACAATTTTCCCCCCTTCTGATGTTTGAACATCGTGAACATTAACCGAAGCTCTTGATTCGTCCCCGCGTCAGTTTATGCATCGATGGATCGGCTGATTAGAGAACTACTGCATGCATGGATGTTCCGAATAAAGTGGCCAGCGAGTGTATTTGTGCGATAAAATGTCTTGAATCGAGACCAAAAAAAAAAAAAATCAAGCTCGAGCTAATTTTAGAGTTTTCCCTTCGGATGTGACAAATAAAGTGAAAACAATGAAAACATGTGAAAGATCAGGATTCCAGCTTCAGTACACGGTTCTTGATTTCTTTCCCACCACAAACGGATCAGAAGGATTTGTGCCTCATTTACCCACACGACAAGCTCAATCTGCTCTTGGAGAAGACATGTTCTCCTGCACCGAGTTTATATATTTCGATCAACTAAAATACGCAAAAAAACCAAGAAACTCCAAGAATTTAGATGAAAACTAAAATCTACAATCGTGTCCATCACATCACAGAGCTGCTTCAGGAACGCTTCGATCTGACTGGTCAGAAGGTTTTGATTCCATGCTTGTATTAACGTGTTTTTTTTTTTCTAATACGGTATCATTTCGTTAGAAATGGAGTCAATCAACCATGTTTTTTTTCCCAAAATATTTCTTTGTAAGACGTCTTTCTTTTCTTTTCGTATCATCAGTGCTTATCATCAGCCTGTTTCGCTCCTGGGAAAACCTGCAGCTCCATCTTTTATCTCGCACACAATCTGCCGAGGCTTTAACTAGCAACTGAAACTGAAGCCTCAGCACTTCATTGAAGAGCCTCCTCACTTCATTTGCAGTGTGTGATGGAGGTTTCAGTGTCACTTTCCCGTGAAGATCAGCTATGAGCTCCGAGAGCGACGCCGAGTACAACGCCATTGCACCAAAACGCAGGAGTTCTGTTTGGGCTTCCATTTCCTCCCACCTTGTCTTGTCTCTCACACACACAATGGAGGATGTGTGCATGCTAAACCTGGCTGCTGAGGGCAGATGTAGACTGGCAGCGCTGTGGCTTTTCTGTTTTCTGATCTATTTATAGAGTCGCTTACTGATGAGGAGCCTTCTGTGTGTGTGTGTCTCTGTCTGTCTAAATCCCACATCTTAACCTACAACCCCGATTCCAAAAAAGTTGGGACAAAGTACAAATTGTAAATAAAAACGGAATGCAATGATGTGGAAGTTTCAAAATTCCATATTTTATTCAAAATAGAACATAGATGACATATCAAATGTTTAAACTGAGAAAATGTATCATTTAAAGAGAAAAATTAGGTGATTTTAAATTTCATGACAACACCACATCTCAAAAAAGTTGGGACAAGGCCATGTTTCCCACTGTGAGACATCCCCTTTTCTCTTTACAACAGTCTGTAAACGTCTGGGGACTGAGGAGACAAGTTGCTCAAGTTTAGGGATAGGAATGTTAACCCATTCTTGTCTAATGTAGGATTCTAGTTGCTCAACTGTCTTAGGTCTTTTTTGTCGTATCTTCCGTTTTATGATGTTTTCTATGGGTGAAAGATCTGGACTGCAGGCTGGCCAGTTCAGTACCCGGACCCTTCTTCTACGCAGCCATGATGCTGTAATTGATGCAGTATGTGGTTTGACATTGTCATGTTGGAAAATGCAAGGTCTTCCCTGAAAGAGACGTCGTCTGGATGGGAGCATATGTTGCTCTAGAACCTGGATATACCTTTCAGCATTGATGGTGTCTTTCCAGATGTGTAAGCTGCCCATGCCACACACACTAATGCAACCCCATACCATCAGAGATGCAGGCTTCTGAACTGAGCACTGATAACAACTTGGGTCGTCCTTCTCCTCTTTAGTCCGAATGACACGGCGTCCCTGATTTCCATAAAGAACTTCACATTTTGATTTGTCTGACCACAGAACAGTTTTCCACTTTGCCACAGACCATTTTAAATGAGCCTTGGCCCAGAGAAGACGTCTGCGCTTCTGGATCATGTTTAGATACGGCTTCTTCTTTGAACTATAGAGTTTTAGCTGGCAATGAAGATCACGGGCACCCAGTATGATTTTCCGGCCTTGACCCTTACGCCCAGAGATTCTTCCAGATTCTCTGAATCTTTTGATGATATTATGCACTGTAGATGATGATATGTTCAAACTCTTTGCCATTTTACACTGTCGAACTCCTTTCTGATATTGCTCCACTATTTGTCGGCGCAGAATTAGGGGGATTGGTGATCCTCTTCCCATCTTTACTTCTGAGAGCCGCTGCCACTCCAAGATGCTCTTTTTATACCCAGTCATGTTAATGACCTATTGCCAACTGACCTAATGAGTTGCAATTTGGTCCTCCAGCTGTTCCTTTTTTGTACCTTTAACTTTTCCAGCATCTTATTGCCCCTGTCCCAACTTTTTTGAGATGTATTGCTGTCATGAAATTTCAAATGAGCCAATATTTGGCATGAAATTTCAAAATGTCTCACTTTCGACATTTGATATGTTGTCTATGTTCTATTGTGAATACAATATCAGTTTTTGAGATTTGTAAATTATTGCATTCCGTTTTTATTTACAATTTGTACTTTGTCCCAACTTTTTTGGAATCGGGGTTGTATAACAGCCTTTTCAAAGCTGTGCATGATAATAATAATAGAGTCTATGATACATATTAGGAATTATTATTATTATACCAGGCTTGTAGTACTCGAGTCCGACTCGTGCCCTAATTTTAAGAGCTCATGACTTGACTTGGACTTGAGAACTGATGACTCGGACTCAGACTCGTGCATTAACTGCATTCGGACTCATAAATTAGAGACGAGGACGCGGATATTTTTGCTTTATTTTTTTGTAACGTGCCACAATATAATTTGGCATAAGATATTTATATTTAGATCTACATTAATTTTTTTACACTAATTTCGTGTCACACCTGCGCGCCTTGGCGTGTGCATCAGATAGACTCTTGGGCGCGCTCCGGACAGTGCACACGTGCCAAGCGGATTCTCTCGCTGTAAACAACGTGCACCTGCACAGGATTAAGGCGCAACCAGCGCCCCGATTTAAAAACTGTGAAAACGCACTTACTTTGCAAAGTATTGAGTTGCATTGCTGACACATTATTTCCTTGTTTTGTTTGGTTTCCTGATCCCCGATTTCCTGTTTCTCGTCTTTGATTCTGCGATAGCCTGTTTCACTGTTTTACGATTTTGCCTGCCGTTCTGGATCGTTTATCGTCTTCACTTGTATTAATAAACACACCTTCTGCACTTACATCCATTTCCCAACCATCTCTGACAGAATACTTCACACTCCCTGACAAAGAGAAGCACGTTCACCTGTTCATACAGCATGTTCAGGAACAAACTAATGTTAATGGTGCTGAAACAGACACCGTCACATGGTGCCGTTGGAGTGTTGGACTCAGACTTGACTTGAAATTTTCTTTAAAGGCTCGGACTTGAACACTGGGGACTTGAGTCTGGACTCAGACTCTGTACAACACTGTATTATAGGACCTAGCGAGTGAGCTCTCAGCTGTATTTCCAAAGCATTAGCCATCTTATTAAATCTGTCATTCCGGACATTTACGCATTTGGACCAGTTATCAAAAGGTGCTTCAAAAAAACAAACAAAAAAAACCTAGAGTCACTTTTTTTTTTGTAATAATAATAATAATAATAATAATATACGATCTTTCTTTATCTATTTTTTTATTATAGTTTTGTGACAGTGGAGGCATGACTCGGGAACGCTTCTATATCCTTTGACAGCTCGATCGCAATAATTTCGCTAGCTATCATAGCGTTAGTCAACTTCGAGATATGTTTAACACTTGAAAGCCAAGATGAAAAAAAATTATTTAAAAAAAAAGCCTGGATATAGTTGTACAGTGTCTTGCAAAAGTATTCATCCCCCTTGGTGTTTGTCCTGTTTTGTCACATTACAAGCTGGAATTAAAATGGATTTTTGGAGGGTTAGCACCGTTTGATTTACACAGCACGCCTACAGCTTTAAAAGGTGCACACTGCTGTTTTATTGTGACACAAACAATAATTAAGATGGAAAAACAGAAATCTGGAGTGTGCGTAAGTATTCATCCCCCTTTCGTATGAAACCTCTAAATAAGAGCTGGTCCAACCAATTCACTTCATAAGTCACATAATTAGTGGATTAAGATCCAACTGTGTGCAATCAGAGTGTCACATGACCTGTCACATGATGTCTGTATAAATCAACCTGTTCTGGAAGGACCCTGACTCTGCAACACTACTAAGCAAGCAACACGAAAACCAAGGAGCCTCCAAACAGGTCAGAGACAAAGTTGTGGAGAAGTACAGTGGTGCTTGAAAGTTTGTGAACCCTTTAGAATTTTCTATATTTCTGCATAAATATGACCTAAAACATCATCAGATTTTCACACAAGTCCTAAAAGTAGATAAAGAGAACCCAGTTAAACAAATGAGACAAAAATATTAGACTTGGTCATTTATTTATTGAGGAAAATGATCCAATATTACATATCTGTGAGTGGCAAAAGTATGTGAACCTTTGCTTTCAGTATCTGGTGTGAACCCCTTGTGCAGCAATAACTGCAACTAAACGCTTCCGGTAACTGTTGATCAGTCCTGCACACCGGCTTGGAGGAATTTTAGCCCATTCCTCCGTACAGAACAGCTTCAACTCTGGGATGTTGGTGGGTTTCCTCACATGAACTGCTCGCTTCAGGTCCTTCCACAACATTTCCATTGGATTAAGGGCAGGACTTTGACTTGGCCATTCCAAAACATTAACTTTATTCTTCTTTAACCATTCTTTGGTAGAACGACTTGTGTGCTTAGGGTCGTTGTCTTGCTGCATGACCCACCTTCTCTTGAGATTCAGTTCATGGACAGATGTCCTGACATTTTCCTTTAGAATTCGCTGGTATAATTCAGAATTCATTGTTCCATCAATGATGGCAAGCCGTCCTGGCCCAGATGCAGCAAAACAGGCCCAAACCATGATACTACCACCACCATGTTTCACAGATGGGATAAGGTTCTTATGCTGGAATGCAGTGTTTTCCTTTCTCCAAACATAACGCTCCTCATTTAAACCAAAAAGTTCTATTTTGTTCTCATCCATCCACAAAACATTTGTCCAATAGGCTTCTGGCTTGTCCACGTGATCTTTAGCAAACTGCAGATGAGCAGCAATGTTCTTTTTGGAGAGCAGTGGCTTTCTCCTTGCAATCCTGCCATGCACACCATTGTTGTTCAGTGTTCTCCTGATGGTGGACTCATGAACATGAACATTAGCCAATGTGAGAGAGGCCTTCAGTTGTTTAGAAGTTACCCTGGGGTCCTTTGTGACCTCGCCGACTATTACACAACTTGCTCTTGGAGTGATCTTTGTTGGTCAACCACTCCTGGGGAGGGTAAAAATGGTCTTGAATTTCCTCCATTTGTACACAATCTGTCTGACTGTGGATTGGTGGAGTCCAAACTCTTTAGTGATGGTTTTGTAACCTTTTCCAGCCTGATGAGCTTCAACAACGCTTTTTCTGAGGTCCTCAGAAATCTCCTTTGTTCGTGCCATCATACACTTTCACAAACGTGTTGTGAAGATCAGACTTTGATAGATCCCTGTTCTTTAAATAAAACAGGGTGCCCACTCACACCTGATTGTCATCCCATTAACTGCTAATCCTAGAGGTTCACATACTTTTGCCACTCACAGATATGTAATATTGGATCATTTTCCTCAATAAATAAATGACCAAGTATAATATTTTTGTCTCATTTGTTTAACTGGGTTCTCTTTATCTACTTTTAGGACTTGTGTGAAAATCTGATGATGTTTTAGGTCATATTTATGCAGAAATATAGAAAATTCTAAAGGGTTCACAAACTTTCAAGCACCACTGTATAGATCAGGGTTGGGTTATTAAAAATACCCCAAACTTTGAATATCCCAGGGAGCACCATTAAATCCATTATAGCAAAATGGAAAGAATATAGCACCCCTACAAACCTGACAAGAGAAGGCCGCCCACCGAAACTCACAGAGCAGGTAAGGAGGGCATTAATCAGAGATGCAACAAAGACACCAAAGATAACACTGAAGGAGCTGCAAAGATCCACAGCGGAGATGGGAGTATCTGTCCATAGGACCACTTTAAGCCATACAACCCCCAGAGTGGGTGGGGCTTTATGGGAGAGTGGCCAGAAAAAAGCCATTGCTTAAGAAAACACGTTTGGAGTTTGCCCAACAGCATGTGGCAGACTCCCTAAATGCATGGAAGATTCTCTGTTCAAATGAGACTAAAACTGATCTTTTTGGCCATCATGGGAAACGCCATGTGTGGCACAAACCCAACACCCTGAGAACACCATCCCTACAGTGAAGCATGGTGGTGGCAGCATCATGCTGTGGGGATGTTTTTCATCTGCAGGGACAGGAAAGCTGGTCAGAACTGAAGGAAAGATGGATGGCACTAAATACAGGGCAATTCTGGAGGAAAACCTGTTTGAGTCGGCCAGAGGTTTGAGACTGGGATGAAGGTTCACAGTCCAGCAGGACAATGACCCTAAACATACTGCTAAAGCTACACTGGAGTGGTTTAAAGAGAAACATTTAAATGTCTTGGAATGGTCTAGTCAAAGCCAAGACCTCAATCCAACTGAGACTCTGTGGCATAACTTGAAGATTGCTGTACACCAACGCAACCCATCTAACTTGAAGGAGTTGGAGCAGTTTTGCCTTGAGGAATGGGCAACAATCCCAGTGGCTAGATGTGCTAAGCTAATAGAGACATACCCCAAGAGACTTGCAGCTGTAATTGCAGCAAAAGGTGGCTCAACAAAGTATTGACTTGGGGGGGATGAATACCTATACACACTCCAGATTTCTGTTTTTTTTTTTCATCTTAATTATTGTTTGTGTCACAATAAAACAGCAATGTGCACCTTTAAAGCTGTAAGCATGTTGTGTAAATCAAATGGTGCTAACCTTCCAAAAAGCCATTTTAATTCCAGCTTGTAATGCGACAAAACAGGACAAACACCAAGGGGGGTGAATACTTTTGCAAGACGCTGTATATTGTTGCCAATCCTGAGTTTATTTTTTCAGTCAGTTATACATCAGATGATTCAAAAACAACTGACCCTTTCTTTTTTAGCATAAAGTCAGCATCATGAGCATTCAATACTTGACATAAAAAAAAAAAAACTCCAAGTTAACCAGGTATTATCATTATTTCCAATTTGAAGAGTTTTATAGTATTTAGGTGTTTTGGAGTTTGATGTGAAGTTTGGTGCAAATCAAAACTACGTCCTCAGTGAGTTCCAGCTCAGCGGCTTCTCAGATTTGACACCAGGAGGCGCTGAGTTCAGTGGAATTGCTGCACTCCTCTGAACGTTGTTCCTGTGCCACATGATCACACACATGCACCGTAAATCGGAATAATATCAACAATAAAAGTTGTATCGGAAAGCAGAGAATCTCACGGTTCAGACATAATTTAAAGCTCGTCTCGGTCGTAAACGGCTCAGAAGTTATTTAACGTTTTGTCGAACATCGACGCAGCGCTCCGTTTGTAAGCGTTAACGTGTTTTAGCGTTAGTGAGCTAACGTTTAATAAACTCCTCTACAGTGTCTCCAGGGTCGAACTTTTGAGATGTTAACGTTACATTTGATGGTTTGATGCGTTGACTTTAACGTAGTAACGCGCTGATGGAATTTACCAAGATTTCACGACTGAAACATTTCCAAGGTTTTCAAACAGATGGTCAGATGGGTCGCTGAGTTGGTTGAGGAGAAATTTAACCCTCATCCAGTCGCTGTTTTTATTCAGGGGGTTTGTGTGGCATCGAGCACAGTGAGGAATATATCAGGTCGAACACCGTCTCAGGATTTGGGAAAACGTGCGTACAGACCAGCTGTAACTTAATCTGCTTTTACACGGGGACTTGTGCTGGAACAAGTTGTTCCTGTCTAAGCATGATTTGTTCCAGAACAATTTGACACCGGTGGAAGCAACTTGTTCCTATTTATCATCCGGACAAGCCCGCTCCACGACAAACTCAATGGTCTGTTCTTCTCGAGTGCTTTTCCTTGTCAAACTTCACCTTGAAACGATGGAGTCGAGCGATTCCCAAAGTGATAACTGGACTAAAGAAGAAGTTCTTACCTTCATCCAGTTGTGCTGAGATGCAGCTCACGGTTTGCTTTTTCAATTTAAAATTCACCCAAAAGAGCCGACTCGAAGAGTCGATACGTTCCCTGAATGACACGTCACTCGGAGTGAATCAGATTTCCGATAGTGAATGTCGGATTTACCGCTGAATCACCAAGCGTTTAAAGAAAGCGAGTCAAAACCAACCTTCTGAGCACTGATTTGCACGTGTGTACTTTTGCGTTCACTTGTCTAACATCTGGTTTGCCACCGATAGAGTGAGCGTGTGAACACGAAGGAAAGTGGGAGCGACTTGTTCCCGCTGCCCATGTAAAAGCACTTTAGACCTGTGGTCAGTGCGTCGATCTTACCACATTACCACGATGTGTTACATCATCCGCACTAGCAGGTTAACGTTACAGCATCGTAACACACAGGCAGCTTCTAAAGGCTGATGTCCATGGGGGGCAGGGAGAGAGAGGGAGGGGCAGGGAGGGCAGAGAGAAAGGGGGGCAGAGAGAGGGAGAGAGATGGGGCAGAGGGGGGAGAGACAGAGGGGGTGAGAGAGGGGGCAGAAAGAGAGAGAGAGAGGGGGCAGAGAGAGAGGAGAGAGAGAGAGGGGGCAGAGAGAGAGAGGGGAGGCAGAGAGAGGGGAGGCAGAGAGAGAGGGGGCAGAGAGAGAGGGAGAGGGGGCAGAGAGAGAGGGGGGCAGAGACAGAGGGCAGAGAGAGAGAGGGGGCAGAGAGAGAGAGAGGGGGCAGAGAGAGAGAGGGGGCAGAGAGAGGGGGGGGCAGAGACAGAGGGCAGAGAGAAAGAGGGGGCAGAGAGAGAGAGGGCAGAGATAGGGAGGGCAGAGAGAGAGGGGGCAGAGAAAGAGAGGGGGCAGAGAGAGAGGGGGCAGAGAAAGAGAGGGGGCAGAGAGAGGGGGCAGAGAGAGAGGGGGGCAGAGAGAGAGGGGGCAGAGAGAGAGAGAGGGCAGAGAGAGAGAGGGCAGAGAGAGAGAGGGCAGAGAGAGAGGGGGGCAGAGAAAGAGAGGGGGCAGAGAGAGGGGGCAGAGAGAGGGGGGGGGCAGAGACAGAGAGAGAGAGGGGGGCAGAGAGAGAGAGAGGGCAGAGAGAGAGAGGGGAGGCAGAGAGAGAGAGAGGGCAGAGAGAGAGGAAAGAGAGAGAGGGGGCAGAGAGAGAGAGGGGAGGCAGAGAGAGAGAGGGGAGAGAGAGGGGGGGGCAGAGACAGAGGGGGCAGAGACAGAGGGCAGAGAGAGGGGGGGGCAGAGACAGAGGGCAGAGAGAAAGAGGGGCAGAGACAGAGGGCAGAGAGAAAGAGGGGCAGAGAGAGAGAGGGCAGAGAGAGAGAGGGGGGGCAGAGAGAGAGAGGGCAGAGAGAGAGGGGGCAGAGAGAGAGAGGGGAGGCAGAGAGAGAGGGGGCAGAGAGAGAGGGAGAGGGGGCAGAGAGAGAGGGGGGGGAGAGGGGGCAGAGAGAGAGGGGGGGCAGAGACAGAGGGGGCAGAGAGAGAGAGGGGGCAGAGAGAGGGGGGGCAGAGACAGAGGGCAGAGAGAGGGGGGGGGGCAGAGACAGAGGGCAGAGAGAGAGGGGGGGCAGAGACAGAGGGCAGAGAGAAAGAGGGGGCAGAGAGAGAGAGGGCAGAGAGAGAGAGGGGGCAGAGAAAGAGAGGGGGCAGAGAGAGGGGGCAGAGAGAGAGGGGGGGCAGAGACAGAGGGCAGAGAGAGAGGGGGGGCAGAGAGAGAGAGAGGGCAGAGAGAGAGGAGAGAGAGAGAGGGGGCAGAGAGAGAGAGGGGAGGCAGAGAGAGAGGGGGCAGAGAGAGAGGGAGAGGGGGCAGAGAGAGAGGGAGAGGGGGCAGAGACAGAGGGGGCAGAGAGAGAGAGGGGGCAGAGAGAGGGGGGGCAGAGACAGAGGGCAGAGAGAGAGGGGGGCAGAGACAGAGGGCAGAGAGAAAGAGGGGGCAGAGAGAGAGGGCAGAGATAGAGAGGGCAGAGAGAGAGGGGGGCAGAGAGAGAGGGGGCAGAGAAAGAGAGGGGGCAGAGAGAGAGGGGGCAGAGAGAGAGAGAGAGAGAGGGCAGAGAGAGAGAGGGCAGAGAGAGAGGGGGCAGAGAGAGAGGGCAGAGAGAGAGAGGGGGGCAGAGAGGGGGGGGGCAGAGAGAGAGGGGGGCAGAGAGAGAGGGGGGGCAGAGAGGGAGCGGGGGGGCAGAGAGAGAATGGGCAGAGAGGGGGCAGAGAAAGAGAGGGGGCAGAGAGGGAGAGGGGGCAGAAAGAGAGGGGGCAGAGAGGGAGAGGGGGCAGAAAGAGAGGGAGAGGGGGCAGAGAGAGAGGGCAGAGAGAGAGGGGGCAGAGAAAGAGAGGGGGCAGAGACAGAGGGGGCAGAGACAGAGGGCAGAGAGAGAGAGAGGGGGGGGCAGAGAGAGAGAGGGCAGAGAGAGAGAGGGCAGAGAAAGAGAGGGGGCAGAGAAAGAGAGGGGGCAGAGAGAGAGCAGAGAGAGAGAGGGCAGAGAGAGAGGGAGCAGAGAAAGAGAGGGGGCAGAGACAGAGGGCAGAGAGAGAGAGGGGGGCAGAGAGAGAGGGGGGGCAGAGAGGGAGCGGGGGGGGCAGAGAGAGGGGGGGGGCAGAGAGAGAATGGGCAGAGAGGGGGCAGAGAAAGAGAGGGGGCAGAAAGAGAGGGAGAGGGGGCAGAGAGAGAGGGGGCAGAGAGAGAGGGGGCAGAGAAAGAGAGGGGGCAGAGAGAGAGGGGGCAGAGAGAGAGGGGGCAGAGACAGAGGGCAGAGAGAGAGAGGGGGGGGCAGAGAGAGCGGGGGGGCAGAGAGAGAGAGGGCAGAGAGAGAGAGGGCAGAGAGAGAGAGGGCAGAGAAAGAGAGGGGGCAGAGACAGAGGGGGCAGAGACAGAGAGGGGGCAGAGAGAGAGCGGGGGGGCAGAGAGAGAGAGGGGGCAGAGAGAGAGAGCGGGGGGGCAGAGAGAGAGGGCAGAGAAAGAGAGGGGGCAGAGAGAGAGAGAGCGGGGGGCAGAGAGAGAGAGGGCAGAGAGAGGGGGCAGAGAGAGGGGGAGAGGGGGCAGAGAGAGAGAGGGCAGAGAGAGAGGGGGCAGAGAGAGAGGGGGCAGAGAGAGAGGGGGCAGAGAGGGGGGGGCAGAGAGGGGGGGGCAGAGACAGAGGGCAGAGAGAGAGAGGGGGGCAGAGAGAGAGAGGGGGCAGAGAGAGAGAGAGCGGGGGGCAGAGAGAGAGAGGGCAGAGAGAGGGGGCAGAGAGAGGGGGAGAGGGGGCAGAGAGAGAGGGCAGAGAGAGAGAGAGAGGAGGGAGAGACGTGATGTTTATCATCCTGGCAGCCTGGAGATTTTGTTTTTCTGCTGTTTGCACGTGAATCAACATGTCTACATGACTGAGCGCCTTGTACATTTGTGTGTGTGTGTGTGTGTGTGTGTGTGTCCCACCCACAGTTTTTCCTCGTACTGGGCTGAAGTCAGGGATTCTGGGTAGTGGCTGATTGTCCTGGTCTTGTTTGTGAGACAGAACCAACTAATCTCTCTCAAAGCCCTGTTAATTAGAGTCTGACCATGCTACCTTCTCCAGATTATTGATCTCTCACACACACACACACACACACACACACACACACACACACACACACACACAGTGCCATCCACTGGTGATTAGTACACACACACTGTTTGACTAGGAAGGCGGGGTATATTTTCCACACTCGGTGAAATCTGTGCTGCGTCCCAGTCCATTCCCTGCTCACTACTCCACAGCGTCCCAGTGGATCTGGAGTCTATCCTGTGAAAGGTTGAAATGTAACTAATAACAACAGATAAAAGTGACGACGAATAACATTAGCGTAATGTTGTGCCTAAGTATTGGCACCCTCTCCAAAACCAAATGAAGTGACTCCACCCACTCCACCCCACCTCCACACACAGAGGCGCTTTATTTTAACCAGCAATGCATTTTCAAATTATTTGGAAGGATGCCAATAATTATAATCCGACTGGACTGGAAGTCTACGCAGAGGACATGTTCATCAGGGAGAACGATGAAAGCCTGGTGCAGTGACAGGTAGCGGAGTCTCATCACACACACGTACACCCGCGCACCTTGATCATCTGTCCTGATAATGGATGTCGGCTGTAACTCCCCGAAGCCGTCCTGCCAACTCACACTCGACCTTGTCATGACATCTCAGCTGTGTGTGATCTCTTAGCACAAAAACACACAGAGCAGATATTTCTGAAATACTGTGTTCATATAGACACAACACCTCCATAAGGACTTTATAACAGACCCTTTCTAAGCTCGTATTCCAGTATGATCCTAATTTACATATCGGTCTTGACATTTGATTGACATCTCTCATGACGGTTCATGACTACGTGACATTACCAACCATGAAAGTCAGCCATCAGTCGACATCCCGTAACTCTGTGATGACAGCATTACAAGCATGCTATACGTTTTCATAAAGAGCGTACCGGTCATGCCATACAAAACTCCCATCAAAGTGGTCATCGGCCGATGGATGAAGCTCGTGTGGTGCTTACGTAGCCTTACGAAGCCCTGCACCGATGTTTAAGAATAAAAAGCGATGGGTGAGGGGTGATGCTACAAGCGTCCACTTCTCCATCGCTTTATATATGCAAAATTTCAGGTCATTGTCGAGAGATGAAAGTGATGGGAAACAAGGGGGATCGTGGAGAACTGTGGTGGTTCTTTAAATGAAAGGAGGTTCCCATGGCGACAGATTAGCGATGAGTCCGACTCGGATCTCCGCAATATTGAGGTTCAGAGAGAGGTGAGGGGGGGAAAGAGATTACTAGTGCACACACAAACTCTCCCTCTCCCTCTCTCGAAACTGTCCTTTGACACCCGTTTCCTTTCCCAACCCTTCCTACAGTGTATGTGAGAGAGAGAGAGAGCATGTGTTTACCCACAGCCTGTACCAGCTGATTGCACGTGGTGGCAAACTGATGGCTGCTATAAATAGCAGCACCTAGATAAGCCTATTCTCCCTGAGCCGAGCCGACAGATGGATGGATGGATGGATGGAGGCCAAGCCGAGGCGTTTAACTCTCTCCGAGACTAATAACACCCCTAACAGGACCAACAAACACCGTCAACGAGGCGACGTTTGTTGATACTAAAATGCTTCCCTAAATGATATCATTGCCAACAAATCCAACTTCCTGTCTATAACAGTATCCACTATGATTGTGCCACACGAGGTGTTGATTAGTTGTCTATAAGAGCAGCTCCGACAACTGTTCACCTCGGATCGGCTTTGAACTCGATCGCTCAGGCCGACCGTACCCCATATCTCCACCGACGATTCCCAGGGTAGCAGCTCTTAACACTTGCTACCGACCCACTCCAACAGCGAGTTCCTATTCGCTCTAAGGTTCCCGGGTGGAGATGGAGTGTCAGGGAATGAATGATCCGAGCCACTTATCAAGTTCCGTCTTGAACCTCGTCAGGGCAGGGATCGACTTGATGTTTACTGGCACCACGTTGTAGAGAGACCAGTGAGAAAGAGTTGAATATCTGTATGTAGTGAAAGTTCGTTATGTCTAACTATTTAAACTCTTCTTTAAGTTCGTTTCTTAAGACAAGGAGTTTTTAAGATGTTACCTTGTCGTTGACAGTTTCGGCGATAAACTTCCGCCTTCTTCAAAACAGTCACCAGACGTCGAGTGGTGACGTGCCTTATCAGCTGATGTTACTCTATGGAGGCGTGAACGTCCCGCCCAATTTGGCAGGTAGTCCACGCCTCCTGCTGTCAGGTCGCTTCTCCAGGACTGCGCTCCAGGTGTGTGACAGCGCATACGCTCGCTCATCCCGGTTCATCGTCCTCTGCGCCCGCTTGCGTATCTCCACCGCTGGTATCTATTTTCTTCAGCACAAATGACTCTGGCCTCTTCCCAATTCATTATATGATTTTGCCGTTTACAGTGGTCTGAAATGGCTGATTTTAGGTTTTCTTGGTGTGCTTTTTCTTTTTCGGATCTTGTGAGTCTTTTTGGTGTTCTTTTCTTCTGCGCTGAAGAAAATAGATACCAGCGGTGGATTTTAGAGGCGGTGGAGATACGCAAGCTGGCGCAGAGGACGATGAACCGGGATGAGCGAGCGTATGCGCTGTCGCACACCTGGAGCGCAGTCCTGGAGAAGCGACCTGACAGCAGGAGGCGTGGACTACCTGCCAAATTGGGCGGGACGTTCACGCCTCCATAGAGTAACATCAGCTGATAAGGTACGTCACCACTCGACATCTGGTGACTGTTTTGAAGAAGGCGGAAGTTTATCGCCGAAACTGTCAACGACAAGGTAACATCTTAAAAACTCCTTGTCTTAAGAAACGAACTTAAAGAAGAGTATCATCATGTGGACACTGCTGTCCCGTGAGTTGCCAAGCGGTCTGAGACATGTCGTTCCTCTTCTAGCGGATTCATTGAACGCAATGTTGATACAATTAGCGATAAGGTTGTTCTGGATCTTCCAGATCAAGATGATGTAAAGAATAGAGGTTGAAAGCCTACTCTGTTCCAGTAGTCCATAGTTCAAAGACCGTTGATTTTTGTTGTTCAGGATCTTTGTACAAGAGCTTCATTGTCCTGACATGAGAAGATTCAAATCCATGCATCCATCCCTTATCTCTAGCCGCTTTATCCTGTTCTACAGGGTCGCAGGCAAGCTGGAGCCTATCCCAGCTGACTGTAGGCGAGATGTAGGGTACACCCTGGACAAGTCGCCAGATCATCGCAGGGCTGACACATAGAGACACACAACCATTCACACTCACACCTACGGTCAATTTAGAGCCACCAATTAACCTAACCTGCATGTCTTTGGACTGTCGGGGAAGCCCAGAGGAAACCCACACAGACACAGAAAGGTCTTCGTTGGTTACTGGGCTCGAACCCAGAACCTTCTTGCTGTGAGGCAACAGTGCTAACCACTACACCACTGTGCCACCAAGATAATCTGTGGTTGGTAGAAGAGAGCAACTGGACTTGCTTGAAGATTCTTGAAGACGTTTCGCCTCTCATCCGAAAGGCTTCCTCAGTTCTGTCTAAATAGGGAGTATCTGGTATTTATCCTCTCATGGATCATCATAGAATCCGAATCAGAATGCAGATGGCTGCATTGTAGGTGGCTGATAAAAGATGTCTTAGACACCCACCTCTGTTCAGTGATGGCCGTTCCAGGTTGACAAAAATGAACGATCCTCTCTTGCTCTCTTCTACCAACCACAGATTACTATGTACCTGGATGACTGAGAATCTTCACAGACACGTTTCTACGCACTTTGGGATGAGATCCCTTCGACTGGTGCGGGAGTATGAGAGGACTTCCAGAAAACTGGTGGACATCTTAGCCAGAGAGGATCGTTCATTTTTGCCAACCTGGAACGACCATCACTGAACAGAGGTGGGTGTCTAAGACATCTTTTATCAGCCACCTACAATGCAGCCATCAGAATTCTGATTCGGATTCTATGATGCTCCCTATTAGTCAGACAGAACTGAGGAAGCCTTTCGGATGAGAGGTGAAACGTTTTCAAGAATCTTCAAGCAAATCCAGTTGCTCTCTTCTACCAACCACAGATTACTATGTACCTGGATGACTGAGAATCTTCACAGACATGTGCCACCAAGGTTCAAATCACAGATTTTAAATTAATTAATGGGATAATAGTTAGAAAAGCAGCTTTGGGACCAAAAGGTTGCTGGTTTGATTCCCTGAAGTGCCCTTGAGCAAGGCACCTAACCCCCAACTGCTCCCCAGTATGCTGTACGTTGCTCTGGATAAGAGCGTCTGCGAAATGCCTGTAATGTAATGTCGAAAAGTCCTTCCCAGACAGTCTCCTGTCCCAGTACTAAGCAGGCCCTTAAAGGAACAGTCCACCGTATTTCCATAATGAAATATGCTCTTACCTGAATTGAGACGAGCTGCTCTGTACCTATCAGAGCTTTGCGTGACCTCCCAGTCAGTCAGACGCGCTGTCACTCCTGTTAGCAATGTAGCTAGGCTCAGTATGGCCAATGGTATTTTTTGGGGCTGTAGTTAGATGCGACCAAACTCTTCCACGTTTTTCCTGTTTACATAGGTTTATATGACCAGTGATATGAAACAAGTTCAGTTACACAAATTGAAACGTAGCGATTTTCTATGCTATGGAAAGTCCGCACTATAATGACAGGCGTACTAACACCTTCTGCGCGCTTCGGCAGCGCATTGATATCTGAGCTCCGTATCAATGCGCTGCCGAAGCGCGCAGAAGGTGTTAGTACGCCTGTCATTATAGTGCGGACTTTCCATAGCATAGAAAATCGCTACGTTTCAATTTGTGTAACTGAATTCAGGTAAGAGCATATTTCATTATGGAAATACGGTGGACTGTTCCTTTAAGGCGCATTGGGCGACACCGATCTCAGTTTCCTAAACAGCGAGGGTTACAGTGGGGGCCTGGTCCCCTGGTAACCGCAAAAGTTTGACTCCTTACTCACATCTGTATTGCAGAACTTGCCAGACAGCAGTAGGTACCATTTTTATGATGGTCTTTGATATGATCCAACCGTGAGTAGATCTGGCAATCTCCCAATCGAGAGGTGGACACACTAACCACTAGGCCAACTCATGGTACATACTGTAACTCCTGATTTTAACGTTATCGTTTCTATAGTAATAACATACTATACGTACGATGGATTTGTATGATAGAAGCACCACATAATTTGAGAAAAAATGAATGTATGTTTAACATTTTGGAAGGAGTCCCCAGTATCAGTAAGTTTACACTTTGTGTTTTCTCGTAACATTACAAGCAGTCATTGTTGTTTTGTTTATTATTAACAAATTTATTTATTTATTCATGGCAGGAAGTCATTCATTTTCATTTTCTACATGAGCCGTCGTCTCTCGGTGGCAGCACATCTTGAGCGGTAGGGCATCAGAATCAAGTCGAAATCCAGGCAACTTTATGGTCATGAGCTATGACTAAGGTGCTCCGTTCGAAGGAATCCCAGAGAACACAGCCATGTAAAGTTTGGTTGCGTTCAAGCCGTTACCACGTACCCTACTCTGGAGGAGAAACTGATAATTGCGATGATGGGTTTCCACAGTATTTATGATGTAAAAACCTTTGGATGAACCAGAACCCTGACTGAACCCCAGACCTCATCACCATCATCAATACCTGATCTCACTAACGCTTATCGATGAATGAACACAAAGCCTTAAAGCCACGCCCCAAAATCTAGCATTAAGCCTTCCCAGAAGAGTGGAGCTTATTATAACAGGAAAGACGGACTCAATCTGGAATGTAATGTCCAACAAGAACATATGAACGTGATGGTCAGGGAGCCACAAACTTTTGAGTGTACTTTTACTCCAAAAGGCCCTACCTAGGAGTGTTGTTCGATTCTCAATAAAGAGCAGGTCAAGACTGCGTGAAGGAGCTAACGCCAGCAATGTCTTCAGTCCAGAGGACACCAGGAGGACCAGAGATGTCTTGGGATCCAGTCCATTTTTCGGAGTTTTTTTTTTTTTAAAGTAGCTTACCAATGAGACAGATAATGAGAGTGAAGCTGTAATCAGAGGCCTTGCTGCTTCAGCAGCTTATCAAGACTTAAAGATTCAGAGTGATCACTCTGCCTTTAATTTAATTCTCCTACATGCCTTTTTAAACGCTGGTGAATCACCATAGATCACACTCACTGACATTACAGCACAGTGAAGTTCTTTCTCTGTGTTTAACCCATCTGAAGCAATGAAACACATGCACAGACAGAGACAGCGAGAGAGTGAGAGCAGTGGCGCCTGGCGATTTTTTCCTGTTTAGAATTAGAAGCCTTTATTTGATGGCTGTGTGTAACAAAGGTAAACGGCGTTTCTATGTGACGTTAACGTCACGGCCGGATATACAGTTTCAGTGCAAAATGGCCGCACCCTTGGAATTCTATTTTTAACAATCTAAACATTAAAAATGGATAAACTGTTGCTATAAAGTTATATTTGTTTATTTAAACATGCAGAGGGCATATCAGCGAACAGCGTTTGTTTGTTTATGGGTTTTGTTTGACTTTAAATGCACTTCTGTATGCCTCATCTCATTATCTCTAGCCGCTTTATCCTGTTCTACAGGGTCGCAGGCAAGCTTGAGCCTATTCCAGCTGACTATGGGCGAAAGGCGGGGTACACCCTGGACAAGTCGCCGGGTCATCACAGGGCTGACACATAGACACAGACAACCATTCACACCTACGGTCAATTTAGAGTCACCAGTTAACCTAACCCGCATGTCTTTGGACTGTGGGGGAAACCGGAGCACCCGGAGGAAACCCACGCGGACACGGGGAGAACATGCAAACTCCGCACAGAAAGGCCCTCGCCGGCCACGGGGCTCGAACCCGGACCTTCTTGCTGTGAGGCGACAGCGCTAACCACTACACCACCGTGCCGCCCTCACTTCTGTATGTTTCCATGATAAATTAATGAATTAAAACAGAATTTTGTTGAATTATGCACAGCTGGATTTCAAACTCTACTACAGATGGGGGGGGGGAATAAAAAGGCAGATGAGAGATTGCCACGTCATGTTTATTGTGGTTTCTTAAAGGCACAAAAGGCAGATTTGTTTATTATATAAGCCAAACCCAACATGGAAAAAAAAAAAGATTTTTATTTTTCTTTCCATTATTTCATATTTCTGATTAATATAAAGAAAGAAAAGGGGGGAGGGGAAATAATTATTCCTAAAAATAAAAATACAGAAGGAAAAAAAGAAAAAATATTTCTCAAGAATATTTTTCCAAAAAGGAATTTTTTTTTCCATGAACAACACAAAAAAGGAAAACAAGAAGTTATTTCTGCAGATGTACAAAAGAAGGTGGGGGAGAAAAAAAAAACCCCATCATTTCTAAAGACTATACACTGCACTTCCTGTAACTTCTTATCCATAACATCCTCTGGAAAATGACTGGAGTTACTGTATATGCAGATAATAAAAGGAAAAAAAAAGTAGCGTGTTTGCACCTTTGGAGTGATTTGACATAGTTTATTAAAGGTTTAACCTCTTTTTTTGGTTTATTTATATCCTGTAAAGTACACAAAATTAAACCCCAAGTTCACGCCGTCTGTTTACACCAGAAGGACTGTGTTTATAACCCGAGACCATTTCAGACAGCGTGTAAAGTGATGAACATCATCTCCTCCATTAGGGAGATGGAAGAAGTTCCTGTTCTCTGAAACGGAGCTGCGTTTTTACACTTCAGTGATCAGATCAATAAAACAAGCTCTCAAGTGCATCGTAACGAGATCACTGACACTGCAGCACAAATGAAACGAGACTTTTCTAATTCCCCACCTAGAGAAGTGGCCTGTTAACCAGGTTGAAGGTCGGAGGTCATCTTCAGGGTCTCACATCAGCTCAGACTCATGAGGTGCGAGAGCGATGGGGACGGTCTCAGCACACGGGCCCTGGAAATAAAAACTGAAAATCCACAGGAACGTCAGTCTTGCTGCTGTATCACAACACTGGTGCTGATAATTCGATAAAACGTTTTCATTGCAATTTTTTTTTCCTTTTCTAGATTATAGTATGGAAGCAAAAAAGATTTTTTTTTTGGTCGTTAAGGTTTTCAAGGAGTGCATTATTCAAAGAAGCAAGCAACAGGCCAAGGGAAACGCAACACGACGCTCCCACCACCATGCTTCACCGGTGTTGGATTTCTGCCAAATGCAGCCCTTTAGATCAATTTTGGTCTCATCAGACCACAGACCCTTCGCCTTTGGATCACCTCCAAAAGGAATTTCATCAGGATCACTCCCCTTCCATAAATCCCAGCTCGGTGGAGCGCCTGCACTCTGAGCTCCTTCAGAGTTACCCTTGGCCTCATGGTTGTTTCTTGGACTAATCCCCTCTTTACCTGCTTGTTGACCTTTGGTGGATTTCCTCCTGTAAATAGAATGATGGTTGTGCCATATGACCTTATATTATATTACACTGCAACCCCGCGACAACGAACTCCTCCTTTGGGTGACGTCCAAATAGTTCTTTATACCGAAAAAGTTTGTCATGCTGAAATCGACCCAACTGTCACACCAAACACCTCGTTTGTGTGTGAAATTTTCAGCACGCTCTCCTGAGCACGAATTTCTCCTTCTGAGTCACTACCGCAATTCATTGACTGTCGATTATCCACCACTGTCTCGCTCTGTTTTTTAAACCTGCGCCATTCAGTTGTTGGAAATCACCAACTGAACCAAGGGCTGGGCGGGGCAGAGGGTATAAAAACGCCGCAAGTGGGCTTTAACTAGGTGTTCGGTTTAGCACTATCAGCAGCCATTTCATCCTTTTATTGGTCCTTTGATCACTGTTCGCGATCGACACCTAAGCGAAGCCTTTGTTTTATGGCGTGAACACGTATTGTTAGCTCGAGTGCAGACTTATTGTTCGTCTCTGCTGGGAAGAGGAGCGCACGGCTCACAGTGCGTCATGCAAGCAGGCGAACGACGGATCAATGTAATTACAGGAAGTGGGTTTATTTACAAACGTGCAGGTAAAACGGGTCAAAAATGTAAGCTAAAGGCAGGGTCGTGAAACGGGCAACGGTCACGTGAGAAACAAACAGAATGGTGGCGGCAAAGACAAAAGGCAGAGTCCAACTACACAAAACAAATCAAAACCAGAAAAGCGATACAGAGATAATAAGGCTTGGTAATGTGAGACACTCTCAAGTCTGTGTGTTTACAGAGTCCTTATAAGCATGCGCTGTGATTGCACTCTAATCCGGAACAGGTGCATGGTACTGTAATTAGTTCTAATGGTACTCTAAGCACCTACACACATGGACATGACACAGTGGTGGGTTTTTTTCCCCCGCCATTAAGGGCAGGGGACATTAAAGTGCACATCACAGGTAAATTCAAGAGCAAGATCGATGTAATTCTCCTATTTTATATTAAACTTTGGTCAAATATCTGTCACATTTTGCGCAATACCAGAAAAATTCAGTTGAAATCAAGCCATTTGAGGCGAATCTGTCCACCTCTGAAAAAACTTGCCATTTCGATTTCCCGGCAAACATTGATTTTCGTGACGTCGTGTGCAGGACGCCTCCTTCTGAATCCTACGTCAGCGCTGGTTTGTTTATGAGAAAACGACCTGGTGGTTTTCTGCAAATTTCTTCAATGTTATCACGTAATTATTAAAATGGTTAACAGATGTATCGTAGGAGGGTGTAGCAACACCAATCTTGATGGGATTAGTACTCATCGTTTCCCAAAAGACCGGACAATGAGAGAGAAATGGGAGCGCTTGGTCTACACAGGCTGTGCACTGAAACCGTGCAAAGCTCGCGCAGCCTGCTGGCGCTTCCGCAGGTGACGTCACGAATCTGGCTCCAGACTCCCTTGGGATTTTTCCAGATGCGTTTTGTTGTTTTATTTTTTTCTGCTATAGACAGATGGCCTTGTGCAAAATTACCTTTCTGGATGAGTGTGTAAAGGGACATACTTTCATATAAATTGGTCCAGGATATGCACTTTAACTTAATTCATTATACGCAAAAGTCCATAGTAAAAGATTGTGTCATAGCACGGTTGCAGTGTATATACATACATATATATATATATATATATATATATATATACATATATATATATATATATATATATATATATATATATATATATTCATTTTTAATGGATTTATTGGCACTCAGAGAGTTGTTCAAAATTGGGGATATTTTTTACATAAATTCTGATTGATACTTTTCCGGAATTGTTTTCAGAGACGGAGCTACAATGGGGAACGAACAACACTATACCAGGACCCCTTATTTCACATCAAGTTTAGAATCAAAACGAAGAGCTCTTACCTGTCTGTCTAAGAGTAAGTGGTGTCGAAAGTCCATAAAACTAAATAATTCAGGATGCTAACTGTAGCCATAAAGCAATGAAGCTGCTAGGAGGAGTTGGTTTGGAGCATCTAATAACGTTAATTATTTTATGTTGCAATTCATCAAAGGTGGACAGTAACAAAGTACTGTACTTAAGTACACTTTGAGCATCTGTACTTGAGTATTTTTATTTTTCTGGAAACTAATGACTTTAACTTCTCTACATTGGAAAGACAAACATCGTACTTTTCACTCCACTACATTTCTATCAATCTCCTCGTTACTATAAAGCGGCTTTGAAAGTGGATGTTTTTTCTTTTCTTTTCTAAAACGTGATTGTTTTTTTTTTCCCAGGTGACACTGAGAGCCGATCAGTAATCACTAGGGTCACGTCACGTCCGTAGACTGGATAAAATCAAGATCAATGATTTCTCCGCAGCGTTATTTAACACGATGAGTTGATGGTAGAATGGAAGGAGGCGGTTCTTCTGGGGAATGCATCCATGAACCCATGTTTCAGTTTTCTGAAAGGATTCGTTTTAAACGTTTGCTTTGTTCGCCTAAAACGAACCACATCACGGCCGACAAAAACTCGCCGTCCGACCTGCGGAAGCGTATTGCGGTATATAAACGTTTTATTCCAAGAGAAAGCTTGCAGTGAAGCTGTCTGTGCTTTTAGAGCGAGCAATAATGTTGCAAACGCAGCTATGCGGTCTGGTTAGTAGGGCTGTAATGATACACCCAACTCACGATTCGATTCGTATCGCATCGCGATTTTTGACCCACGATTCGATACACCCACGATTTTTTTTAAAGTAGTAAATTTGACTTATTAACATTTACTTACTTACATTAACTATTTAATAACAAATAATTCAGACCACTGCAGAGAATGAGTAATATGTATGCAAAAATGAACAAATGTAAATCCAAAGACTGTTTTATTTCTCAAAATAATACTGTTGAGCCGGAAGCTCTGGTTTTTTCAGTTCTAAAAAAGTCATTTTTCCAAATCGTGTAAATCCGTTAAGATTTTTTTTTGGGGGGGGGGCTCTCTCACTGTCTCACTCTCATAGGGCCAATGATTTTCTGTGATCGCGGAAAACAGATGGAAATTACGGAATTTTTATGGTGAAACGTTGCTCGCGTGTCAAAATGTAACTGCCGCAGAAGGCTTCCGCCCAAGCAGACATGCCTTCAGTGTTGCCAGATAGTGCTAACGTTTTCCACCCCAAAATATGTTCAAAACCAGCCAAAAAGCACCTAAACCTGCCCAATCTGGCAACACTGCATGCCTTTCCGGTCAAGTGATTGTGATTGGCTTGTGGCACACCTAGCCAGCCAATGAGCTGCTTGTTTACAGATTCGCTCCCCGCGTCGCAACCAGAATGGCGACCGCTTAAAAGAAATGAATGCTCTGCCAGTGGCAAGTGTGGATGTTGCGTGACTCGCAGAAGATTGTCGCAGGTCGGCGAAAAAACGACTTACTAATAGATATATAAAAAAAAAAAAAAGTAATTTAAGTAAGTTTAAAATGTAATTTAAATAAAAAGTAAAGTATTCATAAATTGAAGTTTGGAAGCGCCTCTGTTTTTGGTCTGAGGAGAAGTTTGAAAGGGTGTACCGCGATTCTGCCTTCTTGTATCGCGATACGGATCGTGGCTCTGCGTATCGCGATTTCGATACGCATATCGTTACAGCCCTACTGGTTAGTCAAACGACTTTTTATGGATTTACCCGCCATGTTGCCATAACCTTGTCCACGGCTAACGTTAACACATAGCTAGTTAACTTGGACACTGTTAGTTAGCATGTAAAAACAGAGTTACGCTAAGATGAATAACGTTAACTTATCTGAAGTTCTTTCAGAAATATGTTTTAGCATAATCTTGCCAAATAAACAGAATGTAGAAATATTTCTTTTCTATGGTTTCGAGTTTGAAAAGAGTTTGCTAGAATGTCAGGTGGAGTTTCACTGACTAGCTAGCTTAACGTTAAACCACCATGATGCACAGCATGCGTTCATTTCGTGAATCCAGTCGGTTGTTTCAGAGGCGTTAGGTTTTGTAAGCGTTGTGGCAATAATACAACGATGCGTTGACAGAAAATATACTTTTAATACTTAAGTAAAAATTTGACTGGGCAACTTTCACTTGTACTGGAGTAACATTTGACCAGTGGGATCTGTACTTTGACTTACGCTACCGTTCAAAAGTTTGGGGTCACCCAGACAATTTTGTGTTTTCCATGAAAAGTCACACTTTTATTTCCCACCATAAGTTGTAAAATGAATAGAAAATATAGTCGAGACATTTTTCTGGCCATTTTGAGCATTTAATCGACCCCACAAATGTGATGCTCCAGAAACTCAATCTGCTCAAAGGAAGGTCAGTTTTATACAGTGGCGTGCACAGACATTTTGGGGGGGCAAGTGCTCTGGGGGGAAAAAAGGGCACTTTTTTGCACATGTGGAACACCTTATTATAAAAGTCTGAGATTTAACCCTCCTCTTGTGTTCGGGTCGCCACTGACCCGTTTTAGTTTTTAACGGTGTAAAACAACCACTTAATGTTAATGTATTACATCAAGGCTTTTTGACTTTGCCAGGAATCTCTAGTTGAACAAAATAGAAAAAGAAATTGTTTTCCTAAATCTGAAAATGGTCTAGCAAAAAATATAATACTTATGTGCAGTTGTTTCTGTATGCGACGGGCTACTTCAAGACAAAATAATTACAGCTTGGGCTTAGAGGGCAAACAATACATTTTCACTCGATTCATGTGTTACCTGGCTGGTGGGGCAGGGGAAGAGCTGCCTGAGGCCGAATCCCATTTCACCCCTTGGACCAACCCCTTGGCCCTTCCCCTCCATTTTGCGCGTTCACGTGAAGGGGTAGGGGTATCCCAATCCCAGTTAACGCGGAGGGGTAGGGGAAGGGGTAGGGCTTCTGTACCCCTCCAAACGGAGATTTTCCTGGAGCTGACTCCGAACGAAGGGGTTTGAGTGATTTCCCACAATGCCATGCGGATTTCAGCGAGATTTCATGCGGATTTCAGAAAGATGGCGGTTCCCGCGGCGAAAGATTGTCATAAATGTATTTTCTCCATTATTTACGTGTTTTAAGTTGTTATCCAGAGGAAACACGCCGCTTGATTCGCTTTCGAGCTGAGAATGAGCAGCGATTTCTGAAATCCAAGCTGCTGCTAAAAAGCTTTGGGAGTGAGTATTGTTTTCGGTTGCTTGACTGCGTACGTTTTGTTCTGTTATTCTCGCTTTTATTGTTTACATGAGTGTTCTGACACCTCATTCTGTCGGATGTGGTGCACGAAGCGCCAAAGATATCCCATTCAGTGGTGTTAGTTAACAAATCACACCCTGCCAGCAGAGATTTCTGTTCTGGCTCTGACTGTAGCGGCTGGTCGCAGCCAATGACGCATTTGGTCGCGTTTTGCTAACGTAAACGCTGACGGAGGTACGCGATGACGTATGCGATCGTTGAAGGGCTATCCCAATACGTAGGGGTTGAATTTCAAGCCCTATCCCTTGTAGCTCAGTTTCAAGGGGAAGGGCCAAGGGGAAGGGGGAGGGGGAGGGGGAGGGGTAGAAATTAGAATTGGGATTGGGCCTGACTGCCCGATGTGTTGTCTGCGCTATGACAAGGCCGTGGCTTCCAGGACGCTATGCTGCTGCAACCTCACATTGAATGCACTGCACGCTTGTTCACGTGACAGAGCAAGAAAGACAGAGGTCCGGTGTGTGTGCGGAGGGGGCACACATTGGGACATTATTTTCACACACGCTTTTAATGCCGTGGCTTTTCTAAAAGATCATGTCGACATTGGCCTCAGTAAACTGTAAAAAAAAAAAAAAAATTCAAAAGGGCACTTTTTTGGACAGAGGGCAGAGGGGCAGGAGCTTGAGCGCCACCTCGTGTCTATCCAGGCTTTCGTCTAAACGGGGGAACAGGGGCGCTGCGCCCTCTTACTCTCGGCGTGCGCCCCCTTACCGACTCCGTGAAAACATCCCAGCAACACTACGTGACAATGTGTCTGATCATCAAATACGTTATAATTACTCCAAAAATATTCCAATCATAGTAGATACACCGCCAGACGGTGCAAAAACAATCCGAATTGGCGTTTTCCAGACCGAGGCGCCATGTTGTTTACTTGTCGCGGCTGCTCTCGCGAGATTTGACATGGGTTACATACAAGGTCAGCTGACTTGTAGAGCGAGATTTCTCGAGACTGAATGACCTTTCACCCACCGGCGCGGGAGTTTTTGACAGAAGTAGTTCGCGAGTTGTTTTTGTTGACACTTGGGCATTTAAAGACGTCATCCCGCGGCACGAAGCGGAAGAAAGCCAAAGACTGTCCGGTGCAGAAGAAGATTAGGCCAAAAAAAAAAGTAGAGTGTGTTTCCAGTAACCCGACCGATCGAGAATTTCCGCGTCGAAATTGCCGACCGTAAAGTTATTACAAATTTCCCTCGATATTTTAGTGTAAGCGGCGTTTGTTTGTCATAATTTTTTGTTTCAACGCATTCAAGTTGTGAAAGAAACGATAAAAAGTAAAATGTTTCGCCACTTCTATCAGCCCTCCTGCATAAACTGAGCCGAGCCGCCATTTTGAATCCTCATTCAAGGCTGTAATGCAAATTGCTTCCTTTTCAGTATACAAGTGCACTTCCATGGCAGGGAAAAACACTACATTTTGCCGCCTATGTAGTCCCCTATTTATACAAATAGGAGTCATTCAGGATTCAGCCATGTTTTTGCTCGACCCAAGTTCTACAGTGGGCTAGGCTAGGCCGTCTGCTTTTAATGGAAGTAGCCTAGCCTAGGACGTTATTTTCACGTTATTTCTTGATAAGGTGTTTTCACGTTATTACATGAAAATATCATGAAATATCGCTTGCGTAGATCATAACTCGAACTCTCGCGATATTTTTTTTATTCGTTTAAAGATTTAAAACGCTTATTTTATTATGATGTATGGTATAAAGGATTCTGTGCCAAAATACTATTTTGTAAGATGTTTACTTGTGTTAATTTTTTCAAACAAAATTAAAAAAAAGAAAAAAAAAAAACCTTTCCTACCTACCGACCTTATTTTAGTATTTCATGTTACCGGAAACACACTTTTTTTTTTTTTTTTTGGGCCTTACTTCTTTCTTTTTCAATGTTGACAGACAATTTGTTACAATTTCCCTCTCAGATAGCCTCAGAATGTCCCACTGGAGCATTTTTCAAAGGCTTTGCACGGCGGGGGGGGGACAACCGGCACCATCCCCCCCCGCGCTTCGCTCCCTCGCCATGGTGAGCGCCCTCATGCTAAATTTTCTAGAAAAAACCCTGCTATCTGTGCACGCCACTGGTTTTATAGCTTCTCTAAAGAGCTCAACTGTTTTCAGCTGTGCTAACATGATTGTACAAGGGTTTTCTAATCATCCATTAGCCTTCTGAGGCAATGAGCAAACACATTGTACCATTAGAACACTGGAGTGAGAGTTGCTGGAAATGGGCCTCTATACACCTATGGAGATATTGCACCAAAAACCAGACATTTGCAGCTAGAATAGTCATTTAGCACATTAGCAATGTATAGAGTGGATTTCTGATTAGTTTAAAGTGATCTTCATTGAAAAGAACAGTGCTTTTCTTTCAAAAATAAGGACATTTCAAAGTGACCCCAAACTTTTGAACGGTAGTGTAAGTAATGAAGTTGGGTACTTTGTCCATCGCTGGAATTCATCATTTTGCTCAAATTGGCTTGATATCGAAAGTATATCGAGTCTAAAAGTCAACACTTGAACAACAAGGTGTTCTGCAGTAGCCTGAGTGATGAGTGCTAGTACATCTCATGATTATCATAATGTGTATTAATGACCAGGTTGAACAAACGCGTGACTCACGTGAACTGAGACGTGCTGGACCGCGGCCGGATGTTGAACTCCGCCACTGGAACGCCTCGGGACGCCACCTGAGGGGCAAACATGGCTGCTGGGAAGACGACGGACGCAGTACCAATCTGAAATTACAGCCAGAGGAGAAAACGAGTGTGGAGGAGGGACATAATGGTGTAAACTTGATAGTTTTTCCATTCACTTTCCTGTCGTCTCCGATTTGCTGGATTCAGTTTTTCGTTTTTGTGAACAGAAAAAAAAAAGGAAGCGCTTAAAGTGCTGATGACACGAACATGACTCTATGCAATTTCTTAAATAAACTATACAACATGGCAAACATGTTAGATTTCTCTTATAATTACATGAAAAGAAGCTGTTGTTCCGCGAATATCCAACTTTTAATTGCACAGCGCAAGAAAACTGGGTCCGTGGCTCGCGGCCATGTTGTGACGTCAGCGGGAGAACACGCTGCGGTTCACTGGCTGTTCTACTCTGGTTCTACTCAATGGAAATGGCGCATGAAAACGCCGGTGAACTCTCTAGTGCTAGCTCTTCCTCTTCTGGGAGTCTAGAATTGTGTTGATCTCTTCCGAATAGAATCTATGATAGCCTACCCTCTTTACCCTTTGCCTCTCGTTGCTAGGCGGCAGTTACATGAAAGCCGCAAGCTTTCACAAGCAAATACATGACTGATATCACGCCGACTTTATGATTACATTTATGATTATCATGTAGAATCTATAGCTCTACGTACCTTTATCTTATGTCGTTTCACAACACATGTTCTGACAGGAGGACTGTCTTTGGATCCGGCATAGCTACTAGTAGACCCCCTCCGGAATACTGGCAGTGTTGCCAGATTGGGAGGAATCCCGCCCAGTTGGGCGGTTTCAAGTGCATTTTGGTGGGTTTTGAACATATTTTGGGCTGGAAAACTTCAGCAGTATCTGGCAACACATACTGCTGACGTTTTCCAGCCCAAAATATGTTCAAAACCCACCAAAATGCACTTGAAACCGCCCAACTAGGCGGGAAACCTCCCAATCTGGCAACACTGTGTAGGCACTGCTGATGGTAGTAACACACGTTTGTGATGAACTGAACACCCAAGAGATTCCTTTAAGCTGGGAAGGGTGTCAAAACAATCCAAATCGAAGTGTTCAGAGCACAGGACGGATGTTGGTGAGGGCTCCCACTTGTCACGAGTGCGCCTGACTTGCTTCACCCACTTCGCATGCAGCTCGGGATCTCTGGGAAACTTGAATAAACTTACCCCATCCTTGTGGGTTTTGGAGCAAAAGCCGGCAACACAACGCGAAGGCATAATAACTATATGTATAATAATGTATAATAAAAATACTAATAATGACAAACTGAACACCTGTCGCATCAACAACAAACTGGTAAGTTAGGAGGAAGGTTCTTTCGATGATGTCATATAGCCCCTCCTCCTCTTTCGTCTCCTGGGTGCTGCAGCCCCGTCAAATTTGCCCAAATAGCCGCGTTTATCATCATACTGTAACTTGTAAAATAGGCGCCTTCGTGAATTAATATATGGATCATCGGGAATTACTACTTTTTATGTTATAAAACATCGCCAAAGATGTCAAAAACGTGTCATCAGCACTTTAAGGAAAATCTTCATATTGAGGGGGAAAAAAAAAAAGCAGGAAAACAGTATTTATCAATATATGAATTTGGATAGGACATGCAGTCAACTCAGTCCATCCAGGGTGAATTAGCTTAGCAAAGATAGGCTGCACGAAGAAATAAATGCAGGGGTGCCGACAATTATGACACCTTTTCTTTCTTTGAATAAATCTATGTCTAATTTATCCGATTAAAAAAAAAAAAAAAAAAAAAGGTATTTTCATAATTCATCAAGGGCGCCAATACTTATGCATTTTTGGACCCGACCATAGATTTAAAAAAAAAAAGAAAAAGAAATAAAAGCACGGTGTAATTTTTCAGGACTGTGCAGTCGGTTTAGAAACAAAACTAGCACGATGGATTTGGGCGTGGCTACATTCGCCGAGATTTGATAAACTAATCCCGCCCGAGTAGGGCTTCAGGTTCATTCGGGGAAAAAAAAAAAAAAAAAAAATCAGGATCGATCCCTTGTTAAAATTGAGCGGCAGGTTTATTCCACCCCGAGCTCGCACCGTTATTAATCAGCGCTCAAGGTTTAAAGAGTGGCGCGAGGCGGCGTGATCTCACCAGCAGGCAGAGGTCGCAGGCGTCCAGCTCTTTCTCCACCTTGGTGAGGACGTGCGAGTCGAGCGTCTCCCCGAACCAGATCACGTCCGGCCTCAGGAGCCCGTCACAGCCTCTCTCATCGCACCTGCAGCACAAAGCAAACACCACATCGACGGCCGCCGACTCCGGATTAACACCTTTTAGCTGTCAAACACTTCACAAAACTTCAACACGCCACCTTTCAAACGAGAAACGTTATTCCTGATAAACTCCGGTCGGTTTAGTCACGAATCCAAAAACATTCTCTCACCGTGTTTCCTCTTTAAGGGCTTTACTTAAACAGGATTCAACGCGGACATCATCGCTGCTTTTGTGAAAGTAACGTGATCCTGTGAAAGCTACTTCCTGCTGCAGAAACCCATTGAGTATCACGTGTAAAATCATGCTGCCATCTAGTGGAGCTCTGATGTATTACAGACATTGACCGCAGGGTTTCACAGAACTGATTTTTAATCGATATCTGTCATCATGAATGGTATATATGGTATATATTTATTTATGGGGATAGTTTATATATTCATATTTACAGGGATAGGTATGTAGTATATATTTATTTTTGTAATTATATATTTATATAGATATTTATGAAGTGTATATATATGTGGCAGATGACAGAATCCAGGGACGCATGTCGGCCCGGGGGCATTTTGAGTTATTGACAGATTCAGAAAGTACAGTTTCTAAGCTTTCCAATGATGCCTTCCATGTGGAGATCTGACAATATTTGAAGAATGTGTGGCCTTTTGAAAGTGTATACTTCTTAAAACAGAAAAGGGAGAAAATCGCCCTCAAAGTTTTCCATCTCAGCTACTCTGGGTGCAGGGCGGGCACATAATGGTGCTCATTTGCATGACATTAAGGAAAGCCCTGCCCCCTACTAGCTAGCACGATACTACTTTCATGTAAACAAAGATCACCATGTCAATTTTCCTTCCATGCAAAGTATGCCGAACACAATTATGAAGTACAAAAATAAGTCCTAAAGTATACTTTAACGTTTTGTGGTTGAAAAATTACTCACACCGTAAGAAAGAAAGATAGCACGATGATGACACAACTAACACAATGCTAGTTTCATGTAAAGCCTTGGTCACAACCGGCCGTACGGTACGTGCTCCTACGGCCGGTCTACATGCAAGAAACGCACGGAGAGCGCGCGTGTGATGCGCTGATTTTCGAGCCGCAGAGGTTCTTTGTCATATCAAACAAACTCTACGGGCCCTTACGTTTTTTTCAGGTTGCAAGACAAACTTATGGCCAACGCGCGTCTTTCTCCGTGAACAAAAAAAAAAAAAAAACTGCAGCGATTTGGGAAATGCCAAAAATCGCACGGCCAAAAAATCGTACGTCCGGTTGTGACCTAGGCTTAACCAAACCACAACACTCTCCGTTACATGCAAAAATAACCACACAGCCTTAGATTAATAAACTCACCCCATCAGAAAGAGAAACGGCGCCTTGCACACACCAATGCCTCCGATGGAATGTAGTCCTAGAACGGTCCGTGTATCATCCGATCATTCAAGTATTCCATTCAATCTGGAAAACGGGGTTGCGTTTTTTTTTTGCTAGAAATGGTGATCTCCGATGTAAATACCGTGCGTCTGTTTGCTTCGCGGTGTGTCAGCTCCTCTGCGCTCTGTTTAGCTTCCTCATTCCATAGTGAAATCACACGCCTGTATGCAGTTAAGTAGCCACGAGCTCAGCTCGTATCATACAGCTGATTCGCGAAAAAAAAAACAAAAGACTTAAATCATGTGAATGGCCCATATGGTAATTTACCCACACCCCCCAGCAGGCTACAGTCCTGACAAAAACGAGACAATTTGCAACAAAAAATGTATGCTTTTCCAACAAAACAATCTATTATCTGAAATACTGATTGCATTCTTCAAGATCTCAACATGCACATGATGGAAAAAAACAAAAATCACAAATTTCGAAAAAAAAATGCTTCTTTTGCGATTATCTCGGATTCGTTTCGGCCGACATGTGTCCCTGGATTTGGTGAGGGGTCACATATATGGTATGTAGTATATATTTATTTTTGTAATTATGTATTTATATAGATATTCATGAAGTGTATATATGGTATATATTTTTATAGGTGTATTAATGTAGTTTGGATTTCGGGGTAGTTAAAAAGGGGTGGGATATTTAAAAAAGTATTGTACTTCTTCCCACTCCTTTTTCGAACAATGTGCGGTGTTTTGTAATGTCTTAGCTCTTTAGGTTATTTTATTGATTTTTTTTAATTTCTCGTTTTCTTTCTTTTGTATGTACAAATTACCGTATTTTTCGGACTATAAGTCGCACTTTTTTTCATGGTTCGGCTAGCCATGCGACTTATACTCCGGTGCGACGTATATATGTTTTTTTTTTTTCACCGCGGAATAACTGGAGCTGATGCTGAGTCTGACGACAGCCACGCAGAAGAAGAGGAAACGGCGCTTCGTCTGCCACTGGAGGCAGAGTTGTTCAGAAGCGACACCGAGGATGAGGAATTCAATGGATTTGCTGATTTGGAGTGAAATCGCCAGCTTGATTGACCTGTGTTTTATTATTAATGATAGGGCTATAGTTATTTAAATAAGTTATGTAATGATTTTAGGCAGTGCTTAATTTGTGAAGTGGGAGGTCCCGGAACGCAGGAGGTGGGTGGGTCCGGCGACTCAAAAAAAAAAAAAAAGGCGGGGGGTGGTTTACTATAACTTTACGCACACGCGCTTATTGTGTGTGTAAAAAAAAAATAATAATATCAGACATTATGATCTTAGAAAACGCTTTAGTGACGAACAGTTACAGACAGTAATATGTCGTGATATGTTATAAAATATTATTTTTATTAGGCTATATATTAAATTATATATTAAATTTATCTTCTAAAATAACAGACTACTCATATCACAACCGGTTTATTTCACCATTGGAGATCAGATCACACAAGACATGAGTTAAATTACTCTTTTTAAGGATTTAAGTAGGGGATTTAAAAGCGGTTGTTGTTTTTTTTTCACTAGACGGTTGTCTTTGGAGATGATATACCTATAGCCTACTTGACCTCTGATTTAATGAAATAAAATTCGACAAAAATGAAGAATGACACTCCTCGATGATGACTACAGCTTTAATAACACAGATGAAAGAGCCATGGGGCGATAATAAGCCCTACCGGTAAAAATATTCTAAAAGCAAACTGATTAATGCATCAGTAATAGGCTACTAATATTAGTTATAATAATAATATAGGCTATTAGTAATAACGATAGTGATAGTATTAAAGATAGTAGTAGATATTTAAAATAATCAGACTAGGCTACTTACAGGGCAAAGGGCGCGTTATCACTGCTCAGTTCGTTTATTAAATAAGCAATGCAGTCGCGCAGTAACCACGCGCCGCTTATCAGATACAATCACAGATTCTATGGATAGAATAACCCTTCAAAAAAGTGCGACTTATAGTCCGGTGCGACGTATATATGTTTTTTTTTGTCTTCATAATGCATTTTTTGGCTGATGCGACTTAAACTCCGGAGCGACGTATAGTCCGGAAAATACGGTAGTTACATACATTTTTTATACATGTTCGAAATAAAAATAAATTCAAATTCAAAATTAAATTCAAATGAATTCTGCTTTAAATCACATCACATCAGTCCTTAAACTCAACGCATCTTCTACCATTCACTAAAAAAAAAAATTGTAAAAATGTTTAAAATGACCAGAAACTTTTCAATATTTCTTTTAAACTCGTGACAAAATCAGAAATGACGGATAAACGGGACGAGATTTAATGTATTTTGCACTTCTGAAGAGATCGCGTCTACGGTTTGTCCGGTACAGTAACGTCCCGTTTCGTCACAAAAATCCTCACCAGCAGTTAAACGAAATATTTTGAAGAAATGACATTTATTTACTGAAATTAATTTCACACTGCAGTAGTTAGCCTTTACTTAATTTATCTACACAGATTAAAAGCTACAGTATTATGCGCTACAGCAGGTTGAAAGACAAAGCTTTTTTTTTTAAGAATGGCTTATTCTTGTTATTATTATTATTATTATAATATACGTTTATTTATTTATTTACTAAGCCCTGCATTTCTCTCTTTTTTTTTAAAACAACTAATTAAAACAAGAACATTAACACCCGTTTATATGTTTTATTAATGTTTTATATTTATTTACTAAGCTCTGCATTTTTTTTATTATTATTAATGTAACTTGAGTTTTAAAAAATTAATCGATAATGAAAAACAATTGTTTACATGTTTATTTTTTAAGCCTTGCATTTTTTCCATCCTTAATGTTATTTGAATAAAAAAACATTATGACTACTGGTTTATTAATATTTATTTATCCCTACATTTTACATTATTGTGACTTGATTTAAAAAAAATTTAAACAGCAACAATTATTATTCCTACTCCTACTGTTTCATTAATATTTTATATTTATTTTTTAAACCCTGACTGCAATTTACATTTATGTAACTTGATTTAAAAATATATATATTAATAATGAAAAACAGCAACACACTTTATTGTTTAATTACTGTATACATGTCTATTTTAAGCCCTGCATTTTTTCCATCAGTAAATTGTTAAAAAATATTTTATTATTAATGACTTTTATTAATATTTATTTATTGTATTCAGTGGTCTGCAAAAGTTTGTGCACCCCTGGTCAAAATTGCTCTTACTGTGAACAGTTAAGCAAGCTGAAGATGAAATGATCTCCAAAAGGCATAAAGTTAAAGATGACTCATTCCCTTTATATTTTAAGCAAAAACTATTTTTTTTTTTTTATTTTCATCTTTTACATTTTCAAAATGAAAAAAAAAAAAAAGGGAAAGGGCCCCTAAGCAAAAGTTTGGGCACTCTACATGGTTAGTACCTAGTAACGCCCCTTTTGGCAAGTATCACAGCTTATAAACACTTTTTGTAGGCAGATAATAATCTTTCAGTTCTTACCTGGGGGATTTTCACACATTCGTCCTTGCAAAAGGCTTCCAGTTCTACAAGTTTCTTGGGCTGTCTTGCATGCACTGCTCTTTTGAGATTTATCCACAGATTTTCAATGATGTTTAGGTCAGGGGACTGTGAGGGCCCGGGCAAAACCTTCAGCTTGGGCCTCTTGAGGTATTCCATTGTAGATTTTGAGGTGTGTTTTGGATCATCGGCTTATTGTAGGACCCATCCTCTTTTTAACTTCAACTTTTTTACAGATGGTGTGATGTTTGCTTCCAGAATTTGCTGGTATTTATTCGAATCCATGCTTCCCTCGACCAATGAAATGTGCCCTGTGCCACTGGCTGCAACACAACCCCAAAGCATGATCGACCCACACCCTGCTTCAGAGTTGGAGAGGTGTTCTTTTCCTGGAATTTGCCACCCTTTTTTCTCCAAACATACCTTTGCACATTGTGGCCAAAAAGTTCTATTTTGTTTCCAAAATGCATCAGGCTTATTTAGATGTTCATTTGCAAACTTCAGATGCTGAATTTTGTGGCTTGGACGCAGGAAGGGTTTTCTTCTGATGACTCTCCCATGAAGGTCATATTTGTTCAGGTGTCGCTGCATAGTAGAACAGTGCACCACCACTCCAGGGTCTGCTAAATCTTTCTGAAGGTCTTTTGCAGTCAAACAGGGGTTTTTATTTGCCTTTCTAGCAATCCAACCAGCAGTTTTTTCAGAAAGTTTTCTTCATCTTCCAGACCTCACCTTGATCTCCACCGTTTCTGTTAACTGCCATTTCTTAATAACATTACAATCTGAGGAAACAGCTACCTGAAAACACTTTGCTACATTCTTGTAGCCTTCTCCTGCTTTGTGAGCGTCAATTATTTTATTATTCAGAATGCGAGGGAGTTGCTTAGAGGAGCCCATGGCTGTTGATTTTAGGGACGAGTTTGAGGAGTCAGAGAATTTATACAGCTTTGAAATCTGTATTGGGGTGCCCAAACTTTCACATAGTGTTCCTTTTCTTTTTTCACTCTCCAATTGTACAAAACAAAAATAATACACAAATCCTGCATAAAATGCTGAAAAGAAAATGTCTCGTCTTTACCTTTATGCCTTTTGGTGATCAGTTCATCTTCTGCTCACTTAACTATTCATAGTAACAGACGTTTTCAGCAAGGGTGCCCAAACTTTTGCATGCCACTGTACATGTTTGTTTATTTGCCAAATCCTGCATTTTTCATCCTTAAGATAATCATTTTTAAATCAAAATACCACCACCAATTATTTCTTTGTTTTATTATTATTTATTTTTCAATGTACTAAGCCCTACAGTTTCCATTCTAAATGTAACTTGGTTTTACAACGTTAATAAACAATGAAAAACAGCAACAAATTATTATGCATCTTGTTTGTTTATCAGCACGTTACCTGTCCCAGGAAGCTCGTATCGTACCTTGGTAAATGTCCTACAGGAATGTTGGCATCAGTGCAGTTTGGATCTGGATCACTGTAAGAGGAATTAAACACATGGAGCTCACCGTCTCTCAGAACTCAACTACATCTAAACCAGGGGTGTCCAGAGTCCCGGCCCAAACCCCACCCGCGGATGGATGGTCAGTTCCCTAACCTGTGACTTCTCGGTCAGTATGATCAGCAGCCACAGGCTGCAATTCCTCCTTTCACCACACGGTGGCAGCAGACTGTACGAACATAGCTTGCTCACCTGCAGGAGTTTTTTTTTTTTATTCAGTCATGGGCGTTGCAGGAAATATTCAGAAGATGAAAAGGAGTATTAATAAAGCTAATCATTATTTACGCTTCCAGGTGATCCCCTGGAAATTCAGTACTGCTGACGGGCCCTTGCAGGGCTCTACGTTAGCTTTGAGACATGGTTGTCCATTCGGGCAACCATTTGTAGAAATCTGGTTGCCCGAACTCAGAACATGGTTGCCCAAATATTACATATATATTTTTTTATTTATTAGGATTCCGCGGGCCTTTTTTGTGATTGTTGCGGGCTAAAACGTCTGATGTTGCAGGGGTTTCCAAAAAATTGCGATGAAAGTTGCGGTGTTTTTTAGGTTTTTGTTGCGATTACATTGCGTGAGGAAGTGAAAGTTGCGATTTTCTCTTTTTGTGATTAAAATTGAGTGATATGTTAAATATTAAGTTATTACTGAAAAACTATTGATTAAAAAAACAAAAAGACACTGAGAAATGGTCCTATAAACAACTTTACCAATATAAAAGATTACCAGGACTACAAAAATGCAGAAAAATAGGCTTTACTTATCCAAATGCACCTGTTGGTTCAAAAGTTAAAGTGCAGAGAACCTCACAGCACAACATGAAGTTACCTTAAAATATAATATAAATGCCTCAGCTTTCATCTCATCTCATTATCTGTAGCTGCTTTATCCTTCTACAGGGTCGCAGGCAAGCTGGAGCCTATCCCAGCTGACTACGGGCGAAAGGCGGGGTACACCCTGGACAAGTCGCCAGGTCATCACAGGGCTGACACAGACACAGACAACCATTCACACTCACATTTACACCTACGGTCAATTTAGAGTCGCCAGTTAACCTAACCTGCATGTCTTTGGACTGTGGGGGAAACCGGAGCACCCGGAGGAAACCCACGCGGACACGGGGAGAACATGCAAACTCCACACAGAAAGGCCCTCGCCGGCCACGGGGCTCGAACCCAGGACCTTCTTGCTGTGAGGCGACAGCGCTAACCACTACACCACCGTGCCGCCCCTCAGCTTTCATGTAAGAAAAAAAACACTACTAATACTAGTACTGTGTGCAGGCAGTCTCTCCTGAAGACTAAATTAAACAATAATTATAAACTAATAAAATAAATGGCTCAGGCTTCATAGAAGAAAAAAAAAAAACAATTGGAACAGAATCTCACAGTATGATGCTGAAGCTGCCTAAACAATGGAAAATAAAATTCCATTTTGGCAAAAATGTTGGCGTCCATTAATTTCTTGTATTAAGTAAAAAATAATGTAAAGTGCGCACAGTAAACATAACACTTTCAGTAACAGAATTTAAGCCTACATAAACACTGACTCACACAGTGTTGCCAGATACTGCTGACGTTTTCCAGCCCAAAATATGTTCAAAACCCGCCAAAATGCACTTAAAACCGCCCAATCTGGCAACACTGTGCGCATGCTGCTTCTCTTGAACGTATACACGGAAGTAAGGCGGAAGGTAGTTTGTCGACGTCACCTCAAGACGTCGCCAACGATTGGTCAAACTTGCGGGAAAGTTGCGGCGATTGGATACAATTGCAACACCGCCCTGAATTCGCGTTGAAGTTGAAAATCGCAACATCGCGAAATCCTGGAGGGTCTGAATAGAACACTGAATATGCACTACGCGATAATTATTAGCAATGGGAAACTGCATTGCGAGCCCGCGATGTGCAAATGTGAATTCCGCTAGTTGTTGAGCATCCCGTAATGATAACATGGACGCGGTCTTTACGAGTCAAACAATCGCAAATCCTGATGGAATTTCATCATAATATGAACGAATAAACATCGTTTTTCACGCAAGTTGACACATTTGGGTAGTTGCCCGATCGGGCAAGCATTTGTGAGAGTCTGGTTGTCCGAATCTATTGAATGGTTGCCCCGGGCAATCGGGCTACTGTTAATGTCGAGCCCTGCCTTGTGTGTTCTAATCCGCACCCTGTTTGGACACCCCTGATCCAATCTAAACAGGCGAGTGAGTGTAAGAAGCAGGAGTCCGTTACCCTTTCCCCTCCAGAGCAGCACAGATAGGGCTGTGATGATTCACGTCCACGTCTCCACAGCTCAGACACCGGGTCCTGAAGAGACTTCCTGTAAACACACGCCGTCAATCAAAATCAACACGCATACTGGATGATGCAGAGTACGTGAGCAGCACTGAGGCTCACCGTGGACCTCGAGGATGTGTTTACTGCCGGCTCGGCGGTGCAGCTCGTCCGTGTTCTGCGTGATCACCACCACGGCGCGGCCCTGCTGTCTGAGACGGGCCTCGCACTCGGCGACGGCCACGTGAGCAGCACTGGGTTTAGCCTTCAGCGCCAACTCCCTCCAGTAATGATAAAACTCCCACACGCGCGACGAGTTACGGGAGAACGCCTGTGGGGTTGCCAGATCCTGCAAAAAGGAACGTGTAATAATAATGCTCAGGCATAGCAAATTTTAAATAGACACACACACACACAGTCCCAGCCACAGTTCTTCTGGACACTGTCACACTTGCGTCTTAATTTTGCCCCCAAAACCCAACAACCTCCATTATGTTTTCTTTTTTAATCTGAAAAGTGCTCTCTTATGGATGTACGTGTCATAAAACAGAAATCTTTAAAGGTCCCATGGCATGAAATTTTCACTTTCTGAGGTTTTTTAACATTAAAATGAGTTCCTCTGACCTTCTTAAGTCACCCCAGTGGCTAGAAATTTCATAATGTGTAAACCAAACTATGCCCAACATTTGAGAATGGCGCGTCAAAACGGCGCGTTGATAAACTCTTCCCTTTACTACGTCAGCAAGGGAGATGATCCCCACGCGCCCCCTCTGGATTCCCACCCACTGTATGAATTGCCCGCCCAGTTGTAGTGAGGAGACCATAGAGGACACAACAACATGGCATCACCTAAGCGAGCGAAACATGGAAATTGCGCTGTACGTGGATGTGACAACACAGAAAGGAGTCTGTTTTTACTGCCGACGGGAGAGCCCCTGAAGACGCAGTGGCTTAATTTTATTTACTCCAATAATACGCCGTCGAGTCTACCTAAGACGGTGTATGTTTGTCGGAAGCATTTTCCTGAGGAATGTTTCCACAACTTGGGACAGTACAGGGCAGGTTTTGCACATCAACTGTCACTGAAGCCTGGGTCCGTACCAAGCATCCCTGCTGCATCAGCCACAAACACCGAACAAGTAAGTGTATTACTGTTAAGTCGTTTTGCTGTGTTTTAAAATCGGTGCCACGTTAGCCTTGCAATGGCTACATTAGCTGTGCAGCTAACCACTTCCTGCAGTTAGCCAGGTAATCTGTGCTACAAAACTAAAGAGCATGCAGCATGCTCTGTTAAACTGAGTTTAGTCTGGAAATTGACTGTAACTTATGAGCTTGTGTTTGACTATTGCTCCGCAATGCATGTCTTCTGTTGGATAAGCGCTATGTTGCTGTAGTTGCTGCTTCTATCCTCTTTGGTTATGGAGTGCGTGTTCAAGCCTAGGGTATTATACGTTCGTAAACTACCACTCCGAACACTCTCACTCTCTGTTCTCTGTGTCACGTTGAGTTTACGAAAGGAGTCCGAGGGAGAACGGGGTTTTGTCTTAGCAGCGTGGCTACAGGTGCTGATAGCAGCGAGTATGTGTGCGCGCAGCTTGGTCAAGCCCCTCCCCCCATGGCCCGCCCCCACCCTCTACCCTTCCCCGCCTCCTGCTTCTCATTAGCAAAACGACGCACTGGGAAAAGCGCTGAAATGGGGCTTTCTCCCAGGAGGCTATATCTACGTGCCGAGGGTTCATTTCGAGAAAGGCTGCGGATATAACATCCGGAAACCTCCACGAGCCCGTTTAAAGCATCAACAAACCACCATGCCATGGGACCTTTAACAAAACTTGTATGAGAGGGGGGGAAAAAAAAAAAAAAAGCACCTATATAGGGTGCCAAGACTTTTCCACATTACCGTATATATTAATAAAAAAATTAAATCCAACAGATTTGCATTCTGAGCTCAACTCTAACCAAATGTATTATTCATGCATTAATTAATATTAAAATAATTCTACATTAATAAACCAAACTAATAATGGCTTATATTAATTCTGGATTTTTTTTTTTTTTAAATAAACCTATGAAGCCAAACACTGGGTGCCAATATTTACAGCCACTGACCTGACTGATGACATCAGCTGCAATTTAACATTTTCTTTCAGTAGAGTTATCAGTTTCAGTTTAAATTAACACTCAACATTTTTAATTCACTTTCTTCACGTGATTTACTCGAATCTGACTGGTCGATTAGTTTTCCATCACTGCAGCTCTGGCAGTAGTGCAGCCGAGAATCACGGGTTTATTTCAGTGCGGTGGTTCTAATACGTGAGCGTCGCTTGACGCACCTACGTTAAGTAAAACGTCCATTATTGATGATGTGAAGTTTTCTGGAAAATAAGATGAGATGTGGGAGGAGTCTCCCATGTCAGAGACGTGCTGCGTTCCCCCCCATAGTACAGGTTATCTGATGAAGGAATGACTGTTTATCCAGTGGCTGCTATAACGGAACAGAACACGCGCCCAAGTGTGTTGTGCAGCATTAAAAGTAACCCGAAATGGATTAGAAGTCCGATTTGTCATGATGGTGCCTGAGCACTCGCCTGCGTCTTCCACTTCCTCCAGTGACCGCTGGCCGCTCTGAAGGTGGGCAGTCCGCTCTCAGCGCTCACTCCGGCTCCGGTGATGATGGCGATGTGCTTGGCCTTGGAGAAAACCTCACGAAACTCCGCTAGATCTGTAACGTTCAGGGGTCAAAGGTCAACATTAAAACACAGTGTGTGAGGTTTAAAGTTCAGCAATAATCAGATATAAACTGGATCCTTTCTTCATTTATAGTGCTGTGTGTGTTCTCTAGGTCGGCCTGGTCGATTGTAGGTGGGGCTTGGTTGATGTGTGGGCGGAGCCTGGTCAATTGTGGGTGAAGCCTGTTCGATTGTGGGCGGAGCACAGTTGATTTGGGGTGGGTGGGTAGGGCCCAGTTGATTACAGGTCAGTGGGGTCTGGTTGATTACGGGAGCCTTGTTGATTGTGGGTGGGTGGGTGGAATCTGGTTGACTGTGCGTGCGTGGGTGGGGTCTCGTTCATTACAGGAGGAACCTGGTTGAGTGTGGGTGGTTGGGGTGTGGTTGATTACAGGAAGAGCCTGGTTGATTGTGGGTGGGTGGGGTCTGGTTGATTACAGGAAGAGCCTGGTTGATTGTGGGTGGGGTCTGGTTGATTATGGGAGGAACCTGGTTGATTGTGGGTGGGTGGGGTCTGGTTGATTGTGGGTGGGTGGGGTCTGGTTGATTACGGGAGGAACCTGGTTGATTGTGGGTGGGTGGGGTCTGGTTGATTACGGGAGGAACCTGGTTGATTGTGGGTGGGTGGGGTCTGGTTGATTACGGGAGGAACCTGGTTGAGTGTGGGTGGTTGGGGTCCGGTTGATTACGGGAGGAACCTGGTTGATTGTGGGTGGGTGGGTGGGTGGGTGGGTGGGGTCTGGTTGATTACGGGAGGAACCTGGTTGATTGTGGGTGGGTGGGGTCTGGTTGATTACAGGAGGAACCTGGTTGATTGTGGGTGGTTGGGGTCTGGTTGATTACAGGAGGAACCTGATTGAGGGTGGGTGGGTGGGTGGGGCCTGATTGTGCATGGATGGGTGGGGTCTGGTTGATTACAGGAGGAACCTGGTTGAGTGTGGGTGGGGTCTGGTTGATTACGGGAGGAACCTGGTTGAGTGTGGGTGGATGGGTGGGTGGGGCCTGATTGTGCATGGATGGGTGGAGTCTGGTTGATTACAGGAAGAGCCTGGTTGAGTGTGGGTGGGTGGGGTCTGGTTGATCACGGGAGGAACCTGGTTGATTGTGGGTGGGTGGGGTCTGGTTGATTACGGGAGGAACCTGGTTGAGTGTGGGTGGTTGGGGTCTGGTTGATTACGGGAGGAACCTGGTTGAGTGTGGGTGGGTGGGGGTTGAGTGTGGGTGGGTGGGGGTTGAGTGTGGGTGGGTGGGGCCTGATTGTGCATGGATGGGTGGGGTCTGGTTGATTACGGGAGGAACCTGGTTGATTGTGGGTGGGTGGGGTCTGGTTGACTACGGGAGGAACCTGGTTGATTGTGGGTGGGTGGGGTCTGGTTGATTACGGGAGGAACCTGGTTGATTGTGGGTGGGTGGGGCCTGATTGTGCATGGATGGGTGGGGTCTGGTTGATTACAGGAGGAGCCTGGTTGATTGTGGGTGGGGTCTGGTTGATTACGGGAGGAACCTGGTTGATTGTGGGTGGGTGGGGTCTGATTGATTACAGAAGGAGCTTGGTTGATTGTGGGTGGGGTCTGATTGATTACGGAATGAGCTTGGTTGATTGTGGCTGGGTGGGGTCTGGTTGACTGTGCATGGGTGGGTGGGGTCTGGTTGATTATGGGAGGAACCTGGTTGATTGTGGGTGGGTGGAGTCTGGTTGATTACAGGAGGAACCTGGTTGATTGTGGGTGCATGGTGTCTGGCTGATTACAGGAGGAGCCTGGCTGATTGTGGGTGGGCAGGGTCTGGTTGATTACGGGAGGAACCTGGTTGATTACGGGAGGAACCTGGTTGATTGTGGGTGGGTGGGGCCTGATTGATTGTGAGTGGAGCCTGGTTGATTGCAGATGGGTGGGTGGGGCCTCGTTAAATACAAGTGGAGCCTGGTTGACTCTGGGTGGGTAGAGTCCGGTTGATTGCAGATGGGTGGGTGAGGGGAGCCTGGTTGACTCTGGGTGTGTGGGTGTTGATTTGGGGTGGAGACTGGTTGACTGGGTGGGTGGAGCCTGGGCTATTGCTGGTGGAGTCCAGGTTACTGTGGGCGGAGCTTAAATCCAACACTTATCACATCTTGTATACATTTTTGTCTCTATCCTACAGCCATTTTTGTTTCTATAGCAATAATGTACGCCAAGATTTATTATTATTATTCGAGTAAAGCTACACCTTTATTAAATGTTTTAAAATCAGTGAATAATATATATTCAGTCTTGTGTGTCCAAAACTTTAACTGGTCTCATTAGAATCTGTGCACACTGGAAGAAACAAAAGAAACACTGTTTACAATACAGTTATAAAAACATACAATGATTTTAAAAAAAAAAGAAAGAAAAAAAAGGCCTACTGCAGATTTTAAGTCGATTACGAATTGCGAGTGCGATATGACGTTTATAAAACTGTTGTAGAAAAAAAAAAAAACCACAACTTAGCCTAGTGGTTAGCGTGTCCGCCTCTCAACCAGGAGATCGTGAGTTCTACTCGTGGTTGGGTCATACCAAAGACCATCATAAAAATGGTACCTACTGCCATCTGGTGAGGCGCCGCAATCCAGATGTGAATCAGGAGTCAAACTCCCGCGGTTACCAGAGGACCGGCCATCACTGTAAGCAGCTGAGGGCTCCTGAAATGGAGCTCAGCACCACCCGATGTGCCTTATGGCACGGGAAGGGCTTTACAGCAGACATCCTGTGGGCGGAGCCAAAGCTAGACGCACTGCAATCGACTGAAACTCGTAACTCAAAAACCTCAGACGAGGAAAGGGAATCAACGCACTTCAATTAACTTTAAATCAATCATTAAACACATACATCACTCATCACAGGAACACAGAGGTGTCCATTTTGTCGCTGGACGACTCCCAGGTTGAAAAACAAGACACTTTAACTGTTTCACTTAATTTCAGGGTTCTGTTGACGCCCCCTTCCTGATCACAAAAGTTACTTACAGCACCTTTAATGCACAACCCTCTCTCTCGATGAATCTCAGCAGCACTGTGAGGTTTTCGTGTGTGCGTAGTGCGAGAGCTCGATACCTGACTTTGGCTGGGGTTCGACACTCAGAGCCCTCAGGACCACGATCCGATTCCCACAATCCATCTGACGGAGCAGGAGACTCCGCGCCAGCTGCCGGATCAGCATCTCCGATTCGTTCTTCCCGACACGCCCGTGAACGGCAGCTGCTGAAACAGAACACGTACTTTTCATCTGTTTAGAGTTAAATACTGTACGTGAAACAACCGAGTTCCTGTTATCGCTTACGTTACAGCAGCGACACTATAAACCATCATGACATCACCCGGCAACCTTTCAGTGAAATTTTTGAGCTTTGCACCACTTTTTAACCAGAAAGATCTCTCTCAGCATGTACAGTGGTGCTTGAAAGTTTGTGAACCCTTTAGAATTTTCTATATTTCTGCATAAATATGACCTAAAACATCATCAGATTTTCATACAAGTCTTAAAAGTAGATAAAGAGAACCCAGTTAAACAAATGAGACGAAAATATTATACTTGGTCATTTATTTATTGAGGAAAATGATCCAATATTACATATCTGTGAGTGGCAAAAGTATGTGAACCTCTAGGATTAGCAGTTAATTTGAAGGGGAAATTAGAGTCAGGTGTTTTCAATCAATGGGATGACAATCAGGTGTGAGTGGGCACCCTGTTTTATTTAAAGAACAGGGATCTATCAAAGTCTGATCTTCACAACACATGTTTGTGGAAGTGTATCATGGCACGAACAAAAGAGATTTCTGAGGACCTCAGAAAAAAAGCGTTGTTGAAGCTCATCAGGCAGTAAAAGGTTACAAAACCATCTCTAAAGAGTTTGGACTCCACCAATCTACAGTCAGACAGATTGTGTACAAATGGAGGAAATTCAAGACCATCGTTACCCTCCCCAGGAGTGGTCAACCAACAAAGATCACTCCAAGAGCAAGGCGTATAATAGTCGGTGAGGTCACAAAGGACCCCAGGGTAACTTCTAAGCAACTGAAGGCCTCTCTCACATTGGCTAATGTTCATGTTCATGAGTCCACCATCAGGAGAACACTGAACAACAATGGTGTGCATGGCAGGGTTGCAAGGAGAAAGCCACTGCTCTCCAAAAAGAACATTGCTGCTTGTCTGCAGTTTGCTAAAGATCACGTGGACAAGCCAGAAGGCTATTGGAAAAATGTTTTGTGGACGGATGAGACCAAAATAGAACTTTTTGGTTTAAATGAGAAGCGTTATGTTTGGAGAAAGGAAAACGCTGCATTCCAGCATAAGAACCTTATCCCATCTGTGAAACATGGTGGTGGTAGTATCATGGTTTGGGCCTGTTTTGCTGCATCTGGGCCAGGACGGCTTGCCATCATTGATGGAACAATGAATTCTGAATTATACCAGCGAATTCTAAAGGAAAATGTCAGGACATCTGTCCATGAACTGAATCTCAAGAGAAGGTGGGTCATGCAGCAAGACAACGACCCTAAGCACACAAGTCGTTCTACCAAAGAATGGTTAAAGAAGAATAAAGTGAATGTCTTGGAATGGCCAAGTCAAAGTCCTGACCTTAATCCAATGGAAATGTTGTGGAAGGACCTGAAGCGAGCAGTTCATGTGAGGAAACCCACCAACATCCCAGAGTTGAAGCTGTTCTGTACGGAGGAATGGGCTAAAATTCCTCCAAGCCGGTGTGCAGGACTGATCAACAGTTACCGCAAACGTTTAGTTGCAGTTATTGCTGCACAAGGGGGTCACACCAGATACTGAAAGCAAAGGTTCACATACTTTTGCCACTCACAGATATGTAATATTGGATCATTTTCCTCAATAAATAAATGACAGAGTATAATATTTTTGTCTCATTTGTTTAACTGGGTTCTCTTTATCTACTTTTAGGACTTGTGTGAAAATCTGATGTTGTTTTAGGTCATATTTATGCAGAAATATAGAAAATTCTAAAGGGTTCACAAACTTTCAAGCACCACTGTACGTACATCTATCTATCATACAAATAAACCACCTTTTACACCTGATCCAGAGATTCTTGCCTTAATTAAAAAATAACTACATCACAATTCCATCTCTGAGTCAGTTACAGACAATAATAAACACTCAAACCTGGGATCTTGATACACATCTCATTTTCTTATGACCACCTACAGTGGCATGCAAAAGTTTGGGCACCCTTGCTGAAAACGTCTGTTACTGTGAATAGTTAAGTGAGCAGAAGATGAACTGATCACCAAAAGGCATAAAGGTAAAGACGAGACATTTCTTTTCAGCGTTTTCTGTGAGATTTGTGTATTATTTTTGTTTTGTACAACTGGAGAGTGAAAAAAGAAAAGGAACACCATGCGAAAGTTTGGGTGCCCCAATACATTTGAGTTCTCAGGTAACTTTTACCAAGGTTCCAGACCTTAATTAGCTAATGCCTCGGTCACAACCGGCCGTACGTGTGACGTGCTGATTGTCGAGCCGTAGACTGGCCACAGAGGGTCTTTGTCATGTCAAACAAACTCTACAGGCACTTACAAACTTACGGCCTCGTGTGTCTTCCGTACGGCCGACGTGCGTCTTTTGTACGATTTGCTGGTGTCAGGTTTGGGCAAAATGTCAATTTTTTTCGTACGTCACACTTGCGGACTCCGTATGTGTGTCGTGCGCCCCACATACGTAATTAGTGCGGCCAACGCACGTTCAGATATTCCGTACATCATCCATGTGTGTCAAGTAAGTCAGCTGTGCATTGGCCGTACGGCGAGAGGGCATCAATCGCACGAAAACTCGGGTATATAAAGCTGCAGGGGTGCCTACGGCCATTTGTACACGTAGGCTTTGATTGAGAGAAAACCCAATTTCATTTCATTGCATCGCTTCAATTCAATATGCCGAAGGCAAAACGGAAGAGGAGGATAGAAAAGGTGTCGGAGACGGAAGAGAGACGGCGGCAGAGAGGGAGGAGAGAGAGAGAGAGGACAAGGAGCAGTGAAGAGGAGGATGAAGACCACAACAGTGGCCAGCAGGCCAGGAGTTTGAGACAAAGTCTTTGCGGAGGGATTGCCATTTTCACAGTGAGAAACCAAAGTATGCCGAAATATATATATACCCCTCTCCAATCGCCGCAGTACGACAAACGAACGCCGTTGGTACGCACAACGTACAGATCGTGCGCAGTTCTTGCAACCTTCATATGAAGCCTGCATGGAACGCACGGTCAGTACGATTGGTGCACGTTTGAAGGTGCGTTGGCTGTACGAATGAAGCGACAGCCGTACGTCCGAGCAGCCTCAGATTTTGTGCGTGGTATGCACGTTCGACTTCCAGGTTGTACGTTGGGTGCGCGGTGATCTTACTCCTTCATGGTTACCACAACTACGTTCTCCACGAACAAAAAAAAAAAAAAAACGCAGCGATTTGGGAAACGCCAAAAATCGCACGGCCAAAAAAATCGTACGTCCGGTTGTGACCGAGGCTTTATTGAGCTGTGGCTTGTTCAAATTCTTCATTAGGAAAGGTCAGATGATGCAGATTTCAAAGCTGTATAAATTCTCTGACTCCTCAAACTCGTCCCTAAAATCAACAGCCATGGGCTCCTCTAAGCAACTCCGTCGCATTCTGAATAATAAAATAATTGACGCTCACAAAGCAGGAGAAGCTACAAGAACGTAGCAAAGCGTTTTCAGGTAGCCGTTTCCTCAGATCGTAATGTTATTAAGAAATGGCAGTTAACAGAAACAGTGGAGATCAAGGTGAGGTCTGGAAGATGAAGAAAACTTTCTGAAAGAACTGCTCGTTGGATTGCTAGAAAGGCAAATTAAACCCCTGTTTGACTGCAAAAGACCTTCAGAAAGATTGAGCAGACCCTGGAGTGGTGGTGCACTGTTCTACTATGCAGCGACACCTGAACAAATATGACCTTCATGGGAGAGTCATCAGAAGAAAACTGTTCCTGCGTCCGAGCCACAAAATTCAGCGTCTGAAGTTTGCAAATGAACATCTAAATACGCCTGATGCATTTTGGAAACAAAATAGAACTTTTTGGCCACAATGTGCAAAGGTATGTTTGGAGAAAAAAGGGTGGCAAATTCCAGGAAAAGAACACCTCTCCAACTCTGAAGCATGGGTGTGGATCGATCGTGCTTTGGGGTTGTGTTGCAGCCAGTGGCACAGGGCACATTTCATTGGTCGAGGGAAGCATGGATTCGAATAAATACCAGCAAATTCTGGAAGCAAACATCACACCATCTGTAAAAAAGTTGAAGGGTCCGACAATAAGACGATGATCCAAAACACACCTCAAAATCTACAATGGAATCCCTCAAGAGGCCCAAGCTGAAGGTTTTGCCCGGGCCCTCACAGTCCCCTGACCTAAACATCATTGAAAATCTGTGGATAGATCTCAAAAGAGCAGCGCATGCAAGACAGCCCAAGAAACTTGTAGAACTGGAAGCCTTTCGCAAGGACGAATGTGTGAAAATCCCCCAGGTAAGAACTGAAAGATTATTAGCTGCCTACAAAAAGTGTTTATAAGCTGTGATACTTGCCAAAAGGGGCGTTACTAGGTACTAACCATGCAGGGTGCCCAAACTTTTGTTTAGGGGCCCTTTTCCTTTTCTGTCATTTTGAAAATGTAAAAGATGAAAACTAAAAATATATAAAGTGCTGTCAAAAATGTCGCGTTATTAACGCGTTGACTTGACTCAATTTTAACGGCGATAATTTTTTTATCGCGAGATTAACGCTCTGTGACATGATGCCACGCCCCGCACAGCCAGAGTCCTCTGCCCTCCCCCGAAGAGCCACGGTGCTCGGCTTAAGTTTCGTTTTCCCATCGGCAGCTCCAGCCCCAGTTTGCAGTGGCTGTGACAAGACGCATTATGCTCTGCAATAAAAAAAAAAAAAAACACAAAAAAACATTGGTACAACCAGTGTTCGAACTATGCCGATATTTTCGGGGGGTCCATTTTTTTCCCTTCGGGGGTGGGGGGGTGTGGGGGGGGTGCTTGCGCTTGTCTCAGAGCGCGGATCTCCATCGCGCGCTCACTTCGGATATGCAAATGCTTCCCGTTACACATGATTGCTATGTCAATAAACATCATTTTGCCAATATTTTAGAGACCCCCCAACATTTCCCAAATCATGTTTTCAAGGGATCTCATGTCTGTTTCAGGGGATCTTGGATCCCCCGAGTACCCCCGTAGTTCGAACGGTGAGCAAGCCCATTCACTTTTTTATGCTGATAAGAGAATTACAATGGTTTTTCATGTGACAAAAATGTGCGATTAATTGCGAGTTAACTATGACAGTCGCGACATTAATCGCGATTAAATATTTTAATCGCTTGACAGCACTAATATATATATTTTTTTTTCTTAAAATATAAAGGGAATGAGTCATCTTTAGCTTTATGCCTTTTGGAGATCATTTCATCTTCAACTTGCTTAACTGTTCACAGCAACAGCGATTTTGACCGGGGTGCACAAACTTTTGCAGATCACTGTATACAATGTTAATAAAACATCAGAGCAATAACAATAATAAAAAAAATAATCTGTGTTGCTGTTACAGTTTTTCCATTCTTAATTTTTAAAAAAAATCTAGTTACACTTATGAACACGGCAAAATAAATATTAATAAAACAGTCATTAATAATAATAATAATTTAATTTTTTTAAAACAATTTACTGATGGAAAAACATGCAGGGCTTAAAATAGACATGTATACAGTATTAATTAAACAATAAAGGAAAAATAAGTGTGTTGCTGTTAGTTTTTCATTATTAATTTTTTAAAATCAATTTCATAAATGGCGGCACAGTGGTGTAGTGGTTAGCGCTACCTGTTACCATCAGGTCACAAAACACGTAATCTTTAATGAATGATATGTTAAAAGATAACTTTAATTTTCTGAGATGTAATAAAAACATATTTATATGCCAAAGTCAAGCCTATGAGTTCCAAAATGATGTCTGTTACATTACTTCTGTTACGATTGTCCATCTCGCGTCTGTTACAAATTAATTACAATCTAGCTCTATACCATGTTAATCTTATTGAAAGAATGTGTATGTTTATTCTACTGCACATGTTTATTAATTATATTTGCTAAAACATCACCTTCCTATGTTTCAAAAAGTAATTCTACATTGTTAAAATTGAGAATATATATGTCCACAACACTTCTGTTACGTTCTGACTTTGGCATATAAATATGTTTTTATTACATCTCAGAAAATTAAAGTTATCTTTTAACATATCATTCATTAAAGATTACATGTTTTGTGACCTGATGGTAAAAAAAAGAAATGGTTTTAGAGAGAGAGAGAGAGGGGGCGGCATGGTGGTGTAGTAGTTAGCGCTGTCGCCTCACAGCAAGAAGGTCCGGGTTCGAGCCCCGTGGCCGGCGAGGGCCTTTCTGTGTGGAGTTTGCATGTTCTCCCCGTGTCCGCGTGGGTTTCCTCCGGGTGCTCCGGTTTCCCCCACAGTCCAAAGACATGCAGGTTAGGTTAACTGGTGACTCTAAATTGAGCGTAGGTGTGAATGTGAGTGTGAATGGTTGTCTGTGTCTATGTGTCAGCCCTGTGATGACCTGGCGACTTGTCCAGGGTGTACCCCGCCTTTCGCCCGTAGTCAGCTGGGATAGGCTCCAGCTTGCCTGCGACCCTGTAGAACAGGATAAAGCGGCTAGAGATAATGAGATGAGATGAAATATTAATGAAGCAGTAGGAATAATAAATCCGTTGCTGTTATTTAATTTTTTTTTTTTAAATCAAGTCACAATAAAGTAAAATGTAGGGATAAATTAATATTAACCATGCAGGGTGCCAAAACTTTTGTTTAGGGGCCCTTTTCCTTTTCTGTCATTTTGAAAAAGTAAAAGATGAAAACTAAAATATTATATATATATATATTGCTTAAAATATAAAGGGAATGAGTCATCTTTAGCTTTATGCCTTTTGGAGATCATTACAGTAACAGCGGTTTTGACCAGGGGTGCACAAACTTTTGCAGACCACTGTATTATTACTGTAGCATTAGGGATGAATTCCAAATCACTCAAAAGTGAACTAGATAGGGCGCGAGTGTGACTCGAATGCTGTGTTGTTGAAATAGGTTGTGACCCAAGGGTTGATTCTACCCTCCGTGTAGTGCACTACATGTCCTGGAGAAAGCGGTTTGGGACGCAGCCCGGATGTACGTGCACTTCTGCAGGATTTCTTTTGTTTATTGGAAAAGATAAAGACTTTTAATTCCTGACAGGACTTTCATAAACAAACAAACTAACTAACTAAATAAATAAACAGAATAAAATAATGCTATACAATGTTAAAAAATAAAAACAACGCTCCCAGTACAGCAGCATTTTTGGTGCTTTCTTGATTGGAGTTGTTTAGTAGGAATTAAATAACATTTAAGACATTAAAATTAGTAAAATAAAAATAAACAGATTTCATCCACACACGAGCTCAAGTCAATCAACTAAAATGGCGTTTTTCTTCGTCTGTTTATTTGTTTATGAGGAAAAAAACAGCGGTTTTAAACACAGAAACAATCTCACTATGGTGCTGTGATGGAAATAAACATAAACAAAATAAACCCTCACCCACCTTAAGCAGTTAAAGTTTGTAAACAGTCGTAATCTGCCTTTCTCTCTCTCGCCTCACTTCTTCCTCTACGAAGAGTTTCAAAACAAACCCGGAAGCTCTTTACTGCCATCTGCTGGCGAGGGGCGGAGCTCGCGTCAGTGCCTTGCTATTGGTTCATTGCAAATCTATGCAAATTAATTCAAAAACTTCATCTTCTTTTGGCTGCTCCTGACTGGGGTCGCCACAGCGGATCTTTTGTCCCCATGTCTTCCCTGTCTTCCGCATCCTTCTCTACCACTTTCATGTCCTCTCTCACCACATCCATGTATCTCCTCTTTGGCCTTCCTCGTTTTCGTTTGCCCGGCAGCTCCATCCTCAACATCGTCCTTCCAACATCTCTTCTCAGGATGTGCCCATACCATCTCATTCCCAAGCTCTCTACATGTTCTGTCCCTCTGATGTGCTCATTCCTTACTCTGTCCAACCTCCCATCGCAAACCTTAACATCCTCAACTCCGCCACCTCCGACTTTGCCTCCTGTCTCTCCGTTAAAGCCTAGGTCACAACCGGCCGTACGTGCTCCTACGGCCAGTCATCTCATCTCATTATCTGTAGCCGCTTTATCCTGTTCTACAGGGTCGCAGGCAAGCTGGAGCCTATCCCAGCTGACTACGGGCGAAAGGCGGGGTACACCCTGGACAAGTCGCCAGGTCATCACAGGGCTGACACATAGACACAGACAACCATTCACACTCACATTTACACCTACGGTCAATTTAGAGTCACCAGTTAACCTAACCTGCATGTCTTTGGACTGTGGGGGAAACCGGAGCACCCAGAGGAAACCCACGCGGACACGGGGAGAACATGCAAACTCCGCACAGAAAGGCCCTCGCCGGCCACGGGGCTCGAACCCAGGACCTTCTTGCTATGAGGCAACAGCGCTAACCACTACACCACCGTGCCGCCCCTACGGCCAGTCTACGTGCAAAAAACGCAAGAAACGCATGGAGGGCGCGCATGTGACATGCTGATTTTCAAGCCGTAGACTGGCCGCAGACCGGCCGCAGAGGTTCTTTGTCATGTCAAACAAACTCTTACGTTTTTTTTCAGGTTGCAAGACAAACTTACAGCCAACGTGCGTCTTTTTCCACGAACAAAAAAAACGCAGCGATTTGGGAAACGCCAAAAATCGCACAGCCAAAAAATCATACGTCCGGTTGTGACCTAGGCTTAAGGGTACAGTCTCCGATCCATACATCACAGCTGGTCTCACCAGGGCCGCGTTAACCCTTGCCGAGGTGCTGGGCAGACACCCCCCCGAGGCCCCACCCCTGCCTGTTGTCAACTGCGCTCAGCAAATTCACCCCCTCAGACGTTCCTGTCTAACTAGACACAGAAACTTAAATAATGACAGTGGCACAATTAGAAATACTATTGAACGATAAAACTTTATATCCATCAACACCTATTTAATCAAGAAAAAGCAATGGTGAAATAGGCAATTGCATGGTGAAAAAATCCATCAGACATCACGGTTAACAAGTCTGGTTCACTAAAGTTTAGCCTCAAGAAGCCTTTGAATGGGCGGCACGGTGGTGTAGTGGTTAGCGCTGTTGCCTCACAGCAAGAAGGTCCTGGGTTCGAGCCCCGTGGCCGGCGAGGGCCTTTCTGTGTGGAGTTTGCATGTTCTCCCCGTGTCCGCGTGGGTTTCCTCCGGGTGCTCCGGTTTCCCCCACAGTCCAAAGACATGCAGGTTAGGTTAACTGGTGACTCTAAATTGACCGTAGGTGTGAATGTGAGTGTGAATGGTTGTCTGTGTCTATGTGTCAGCCCTGTGATGACCTGGCGACTTGTCCAGGGTGTACCCCGCCTTTCGCCCATAGTCAGCTGGGATAGGCTCCAGCTTGCCTGCGACCCTGTAGAACAGGATAAAGCGGCTACAGATAATGAGATGAGATGAGCCTTTGAATGAGTGAGTCAATGAACAACATGTCAAGAACATAACCTCGGCCTACAACAGTTTCTTTAGTATTCAGAACAAGAACATTCATTTGGTATATAACCGTTTGTTTTCATTTTGGAATCCAGGCAACTTTTAACCTGTGAAAACAAAGAGCGATAACAAAGAAAGAAAAATATCTTGCTTCTCAGAAATAAATCTCAAAATGTTAGGCTATGTGAAACATTTCATCCTTTCACACATGTAGTGTACCAAACAGCAGTGGCACACAGCTTTGCGCATTCAGTTTGACAGCCATGGGTCAACTTACAAGGGCACTTTCCTACTTTTCTGGAAAGCGAAGTCATTAATTAAATCATTGAACTCAAGCTGGCGTAGCGTGTGAAGACATGGTGGACAGTGATCATATTGACAATGACGGGTGATTTATGCGACGGGACAAGGTGGGCTTCCTTACGGGTGGCGAAATGCATCAAAAATGTTATCAATATGATCAAAACTTCTGAAAATATCGTTTCATATTTTCTGATCTCGCTACCTCCGAGGCCCCCTAGTGGCCGAGGCCCTGGGCAGCTGCCCATGAAGCCCATTAGGATAACGCGTCCTTGGGTCTGACTACTGTCTTATACAGGTGCTGGTCATATCATTAGAATATCATGAAAGAGTTGATTTATTTCAGTAATTCCATTCAAAAAGTGAAACTTGTATATTATATTCATTCATTACACACAGACTGATATATTTCAAGTGTTTACAACCCCAATTCCAAAAAAGTTGGGACAAAGTACAAATTGTAAATAAAAACGGAATGCAATGATGTAAAAGTTTCAAAATTCCATATTTTATTCAGAATAGAACATAGATGACATATCAAATGTTTAAACTGAGAAAATGTATCATTTAAAGAGAAAAATTAGATGATTTAAAATTTCATGACAACAACACATCTCAAAAAAGTTGGGACAAGGCCATGTTTACCACTGTGAGACATCCCCTTTTCTCTTTACAACAGTCTGTAAACGTCTGGGGACTGAGGAGACAAGTTGCTCAAGTTTAGGGATAGGAATGTTAACCCATTCTTGCCTAATGTAGGATTCTCGTTGCTCAACTGTCTTAGGTCTTTTTTGTCGTATCTTCCGTTTTATGATGCGCCAAATGTTTTCTATGGGTGAAAGATCTGGACTGCAGGCTGGCCAGTTCAGTACCCGGACCCTTCTTCTACGCAGCCATGATGCTGTAATTGATGCAGTATGTGGTTTGGCATTGTCATGTTGGAAAATGCAAGGTCTTCCCTGAAAGAGACGTCGTCTGGATGGGAGCATATGTCGCTCTAGAACCTGGATATACCTTTCAGCATTGATGGTGTCTTTCCAGATGTGTAAGCTGCCCATGCCACACGCACTAATGCAACCCCATACCATCAGAGATGCAGGCTTCTGAACTGAGCGCTGATAACAACTTGGGTCGTCCTTCTCCTCTTTAGTCCGAATGACACGGCGTCCCTGATTTCCATAAAGAACTTCAAATTTTGATTCGTCTGACCACAGAACAGTTTTCCACTTTGCCACAGTCCATTTTAAATGAGCCTTGGCCCAGTGAAGACATCTGCGCTTCTGGATCATGTTTAGATACGGCTTCTTCTTTGAACTATAGAGTTTTAGCTGGCAACGGCGGATGGCACGGTGAATTGTGTTCACAGATAATGTTCTCTGGAAATATTCCTGAGCCCATTTTGTGATTTCCAATACAGAAGCATGCCTGTATGTGATGCAGTGACGTCTAAGGGCCCGAAGATCACAGGCACCCAGTATGGTTTTCCGGCCTTGACCCTTACGCACAGAGATTCTTCCAGATTCTCTGAATCTTTTGATGATATTATGCACTGTAGATGATGATATGTTCAAACTCTTTGCAATTTTACACTGTCGAACTCCTTTCTGATATTGCTCCACTATTTGTCGGCGCAGAATTAGGGGGATTGGTGATCCTCTTCCCATCTTTACTTCTGAGAGCCGCTGCCACTCCAAGATGCTCTTTTTATACCCAGTCATGTTAATGACCTATTGCCAATTGACCTAATGAGTTGCAATTTGGTCCTCCAGCTGTTCCTTTTTTGTACCTTTAACTTTTCCAGCCTCTTATTGCCCCTGTCCCAACTTTTTTGAGATGTGTTGCTGTCATGAAATTTCAAATGAGCCAATATTTGGCATGAAATTTCAAAATGTCTCACTTTCGACATTTGATATGTTGTCTATGTTCTATTGTGAATGCAATATCAGTTTTTGAGATTTGTAAATTATTGCATTCCGTTTTTATTTACAATTTGTACTTTGTCCCAACTTTTTTGGAATCGGGGTTGTATTTCTTTTAATTTTGATGATTATAACTGACAACTAATGAAAACCCCAAATTCAGTATCTCAGAAAATTAGAATATTGTGAAAAGGTTCAATATTGAAGACACCTGGTGCCACACTCTAATCAGCTAATTAACTCAAAACACCTGCAAAGGCCTTTAAATGGTCTCTCAGTCTAGTTCTGTAGGCGACACAATCATGGGGAAGACTGCTGACTCGACAGTTGTCCAAAAGACGACCGTTGACACCTTGCACAAGGAGGGCAAGACACAAAAGGTCATTGCTAAAGAGGCTGGCTGTTCACAGAGCTCTGTGTCCAAGCACATTAATAGAGAGGCGAAGGGAAGGAAAAGATGTGGTAGAAAAAAGTGTACAAGCAATAGGGATAACCGCACCCTGGAGAGGATTGTGAAACAAAACCCATTAAAAATGTGGGGGAGATTCACAAAGAGTGGACTGCAGCCGGAGTCAGTGCTTCAAGAACCGCCACGCACAGACGTATGCAAGACATGGGTTTCAGCTGTCGCATTCCTTGTGTCAAGCCACTCTTGAACAAGAGACAGCGTCAGAAGCGTCTCGCCTGGGCTAAAGACAAAAAGGACTGGACTGCTGCTGAGTGGTCCAAAGTTATGTTCTCATCTCATCTCATTATCTGTAGCCGCTTTATCCTGTTCTACAGGGTCGCAGGCAAGCTGGAGCCTATCCCAGCTGACTACGGGCGAAAGGCGGGGTACACCCTGGACAAGTCGCCAGGTCATCACAGGGCTCCAAAGTTATGTTCTCTGATGAAAGTAAACTTTGCATTTCCTTTGGAAATCAAGGTCCCAGAGTCTGGAGGAAGAGAGGAGAGGCACAGAATCCCCGTTGCTTGAGGTCCAGTGTAAAGTTTCCACAGTCAGTGATGGTTTGGGGTGCCATGTCATCTGCTGGTGTTGGTCCACTGTGTTTTCTGAGGTCCAAGGTCAACGCAGCCATCTACCAGGAAGTTTTAGAGCACTTCATGCTTCCTGCTGCTGACCAACTTTATGGAGATGCAGATTTCATTTTCCAACAGGACTTGGCACCTGCACACAGTGCCAAAGCTACCAGTACCTGGTTTAAGGACCATGGTATCCCTGTTCTTAATTGGCCAGCAAACTCGCCTGACCTTAACCCCATAGAAAATCTGTGGGGTATTGTGAAAAGGAAGATGCGATACGCCAGACCCAACAATGCAGAAGAGCTGAAGGCCACTATCAGAGCAACCTGGGCTCTTATAACACCTGAGCAGTGCCACAGACTGATCGACTCCATGCCACGCCGCATTGCTGCAGTAATTCAGGCAAAAGGAGCCCCAACTAAGTATTGAGTATTGTACATGCTCATACTTTTCATGTTCATACTTTTCAATTGGTCAACATTTCTAAAAATCCTTTTTTTGTATTGGTCTTAAGTAATATTCTAATTTTCTGAGATACTGAATTTGGGATTTTCATTAGTTGTCGTCCAACACATTTTTGTATTATTGACACAACACTTACAAAACCTAACGCCTCTGAAATGACCGACTGGATTTATGAAATGAACGCATGCTGTGCCATCATGGCGGTTTAGCGTTAAACTAGCTAGTCAGTGAAACTCCACCTGACATGCTAGCAAACTCTTTTCAACTCGAAATCATATTGGGTAGCTAACGCTACTAGAAAAGAAAGATTTCTACATTCTGTTTATTTGGCAAGATGATGCTAAAACATATTTCTGAAAGGACTTCAGATAAGTTAACGTTATTCATCTTAGCATAACTCTGTTTTTACATGCTAACTAAGAGTGTCCAAGTTAACTAGCTATGTGTTAGCGTTAGCCGTGGACAAGGTTACGGCAACTTGGCAGGCAAATCCATAGAAAGTCATTTGACTAACCAGACCGCATAGCTACGTTTACAACATTATCGCTCGCTCTAAAAGCACAGACAGCTCACTGCAAGCTTTCTCTTGGAATAAAACGTTTATATACCGCAATATGCTTCCGCAGGTCGGACGGCGAGTTTTCGTAGGCTGTGATGTGCTCCGTTTTCGGCAAACATTTAAAATGAAACGAATCTTTAATCCTTTCGGAAAACTGAAACATGGGTTCTAGCTATAGAACCATGAGTGCGGGCATTCTCCAGAAGAACCGCCTCCTTCCATTCTACCATCAACTGATCGTGTTCAAATAATGCTGCGGAGAAATCATTGAGCTTGATTTTATACAGTCTATGCAAGGGCGTAGCTAGGATTTTTCAAAGGGGGGGGGGTCGCACCGACTGGCAGCCTGAGTGCATTATGTAACAAAAAATAATTACCATTTCTAGTTTTAGGCAGCTTAGAAACCGGCTCTTCCATTATTGCTGTTTCTTCCACGTTTTCTTGATGTTGTGTTCTAGAAACGGCACTAAAACTTAGCTTCGAAGCCACAAAATGCAACTTTGATGGAAAAAATCTCATCTCATCTCATCTCATTATCTCTAGCCGCTTTATCCTGTTCTACAGGGTTGCAGGCAAGCTGGAGCCTATCCCAGCTGACTACGGGCGAAAGGCGGGGTACACCCTGGACAAGTCGCCAGGTCATCACAGGGCTGACACAGACACAGACAACCATTCACACTCACATTCACACCTACGGTCAATTTAGAGTCACCAGTTGACCTAACCTGCATGTCTTTGGACTGTGGGGGAAACCGGAGCACCCGGAGGAAACCCACGCGGACACGGGGAGAACATGCAAACTCCGCACAGAAAGGCCCTCGCCGGCCCCGGGGCTCGAACCCAGGACCTTCTTGCTGTGAGGCGACAGCGCTAACCACTACACCACCGTGCCGCCCTTGATGGAAAAAATATAGATAATAAATTGCTTACCTCTCTTCACATCGATAGAAGGACGAAAGTTTCATTTGTTATGACATGGCGAATTATTAACACAAAAGGAAATACTCGTAATTCGCAACTAAAAAGACTGCAGCTACACTGGCAGCTTGAACACGCTTTCTAGTGCAATCGTGTTGCGCTTGCGCAGAACTGTTTCAGTCCTCCACACCTTGTCTCGTGCACCTGAAGGCGCGCCTCGGACTGCGCGCGAGCCTAACGAGCTCCGGCAAGCGCCGTTAACAAAGAACACCTGTCTTTAATCAATGAACTATGTTTGGGTTATTTAAGGACTGCGCCCATGCAAGGACGATGCGAAGTATTACGCCGCGTCTAGTGTGCCTTACTGAGCCTTGTTCCCTGTTCTTGTTGACCTCCTGGTTTTTCGACTCCTGTTTCTCGTCCCTTGATCTTGTATAGTTTTGCCTCTGATATTCTGTCGGCGCCTCGATTGACCTCCTGCCTGTTTCCTCGATTACGACTTTGCCTGCTGTTTCGGACTGTTTGCCTGTTGTGTGCGTTTCACGCACTTTATGCTCATATCTGCACTTACATCCACCTCTCCCGCACACACTCTGACAAACTGGGTTTTTGCGCCCAAACCACAGGAAGTCCATACAAGGTTATAGAAACCCTAATGAAGCTGAGGTGACAATCTAGTTTAAAAAAAAAAGTTAGAAAAATTACAGTTGGCGCTTTTCTAATATTCTTATGCAGCTACTGAAAAAATGTATGGTCCGACAAAGGGGGGGGGTTCACGGGCACCTCAGGATCCCCCCCAGCTACGCCCCTGTATGGACGTGACGTGACCCTAGTGATTACTGATTGGCTGTCTCAGTGTCACCCGTGAAAAAACCAATCACGTTTTAGAAAAGAAAAGGAAAAAATATCCACTTCAAAGCCGCTTCATAGTAACGAGGACCTTGATAGAAATGTAGTGGAGTGAAAAGTACGATATTTGTCTTTCAAGTGTAAAGTTGAAGTCATAAGTTTCCAAAAAAAAATAATACAGTGCTGAGCGTAAATGAGTGCACCCCCTTTGAAAAGTAACATTTTAAACAATATCTCAATGAACACAAACAATTTCCAAAATGTTGACAAGACAAAGTTTAATATAACATCTGTTTAACTTATAACGTGAAAGTAAGGTTAATAATATAACTTAGATTACACATTTTTCAGTTTTACTCAAATTAGGGTGGTGCAAAAATGAGTACACCCCACAACAGAAACTACTACATCTAGTACTTTGGATGGCCTCCATGATTTTTAATGACGGCGCCAAGTCTTCTAGGCATGGAATGAACAAGTTGGCGACATTTTGCAACATCAATCTTTTTCCATTCTTCAACAACGACCTCTTTTAGTGACTGGATGCTGGATGGAGAGTGATGCTCAACTTGTCTCTTCAGAATTCCCCATAGGTGTTCGATTGGGTTCAGATCAGGAGACATACTTGGCCACTGAATCACTTTCACCCTGTTCTTCTTCAGAAATCCAACAGTGGCCTTAGATGTGTGTTTAGGATCATTGTCATGTTGGAAAAGTGCACGACGACCAAGGGCACGGAGTGATGGTAGCATCTTCTCTTTCAGTACAGAGCAATACGTCTGTGAATTCATGATGCCATCAATGAAATGCAGCTCCCCGACACCAGCAGCACTCATGCAGCCCCACATAAGGACACTGCCACCACCATGTTTCACTGTAGGCACCAGGCATTTTTCTTTGTATTCCTCACCTTTGCGACGCCATACAGTTCCAAAAACATTTATCTTGGTCTCATCACTCCAGAGTATCGAGTCCCAGTAGTCTTTATCTTTGGCAGCATGGGCCCTGGCAAACTCTAGGCGGGCTTTTTTGTGCCTGGGCTTTAGGAGAGGCTTCTTTTGTGGACGGCATCCATGCATGCCATTCCTCTGCAGCGTACGCCGTATTGTGTCACGGGAAATAGTCACCCCAGTTTGGCTTTCTACTTCTTTAGATAACTGCAGTGAACTTGCATGCCGATTTTCTTCAACCTTCTCATCAGAAGACGCTCCTGTTGAGGTGTTAACTTCCGTGGACGACCTGGACGTCTCTGGGAGATGGTTGCGGTTCCATCTTTCTTAAATTTTTGTATCACTTTTGCTGAATGATAAGTAAAGCTTTGCTGATCTTCTTGTAGCCTTCACCTTTGTGGTGTAAATAAATTATTTTCTTTGGGGAATTCTGAAGAGACAAGTTGAGCATCACTCTCCATGGTCACTAAAAGAGGTCGTTGTTGAAGAATGGAAAAAGATTGATGTTGCAAAATGTCTCCAACTTGTTCATTCCATGCCTAGAAGACTTGGTGCTGTCATTAAAAATCATGGAGGCCATACAAAGTACTAGATGTAGTACAACCCCGATTCCAAAAAAGTTGGGACAAAGTACAAATTGTAAATAAAAACAGAATGCAATGATGTGGAAGTTTCAAAATTCCATATTTTATTCAAAATAGAACATAGATGACATATCAAATGTTTAAACTGAGAAAATGTATCATTTAAAGAGAAAAATTAGGTGATTTTAAATTTCATGACAACAACACATCTCAAAAAAGTTGGGACAAGGCCATGTTTACCACTGTGAGACATCCCCTTTTCTCTTTACAACAGTCTGTAAACGTCTGGGAACTGAGGAGACAAGTTGCTCAAGTTTAGGGATAGGAATGTTAACCCATTCTTGTCTAATGTAGGATTCTAGTTGCTCAACTGTCTTAGGTCTTTTTTGTCGTATCTTCTGTTTTATGATGCGCCAAATGTTTTCTATGGATGAAAGATCTGGACTGCAGGCTGGCCAGTTCAGTACCCGGACCCTTCTTCTACGCAGCCATGATGCTGTAATTGATGCAGTATGTGGTTTGGCATTGTCATGTTGGAAAATGCAAGGTCTTCCCTGAAAGAGACGTCGTCTGGATGGGAGCATATGTTGCTCTAGAACCTGGATATACCTTTCAGCATTGATGGTGTCTTTCCAGATGTGTAAGCTGCCCATGCCACACGCACTAATGCAACCCCATACCATCAGAGATGCAGGCTTCTGAACTGAGTGCTGATAACAACTTGGGTCGTCCTTCTCCTCCTTAGTCCGAATGACACGGCGTCCCTGATTTCCATAAAGAACTTCAAATTTTGATTCGTCTGACCACAGAACAGTTTTCCACTTTGCCACAGTCCATTTTAAATGAGCCTTGGCCCAGAGAAGACGTCTGTGCTTCTGGATCATGTTTAGATACGGCTTCTTCTTTGAACTATAGAGTTTTAGCTGGCAACGGCGGATGGCACGGAGAATTGTGTTCACAGATAATGTTCTCTGGAAATATTCCTGAGCCCATTTTGTGATTTCCAATACAGAAGCATGCCTGTATGTGATGCAGTGCCATCTAAGGGCCCGAAGATCACGGGTACCCAGTATGGTTTTCTGGCCTTGACCCTTACGCACAGAGATTCTTCCAGATTCTCTGAATCTTTTGATGATATTATGCACTGTAGATGATGATATGTTCAAATTCTTTGCAATTTTACACTGTCGAACTCCTTTTTGATATTGCTCCACTATTTGTCGGCGCAGAATTAGGGGGATTGGTGATCCTCTTCCCATCTTTACTTCTGAGAGCCACTGCCACTCCAAGATGCTCTTTTTATACCCAGTCATGTTAATGACCTATTGCCAATTGACCTAATGAGTTGCAATTTGGTCCTCCAGCTGTTCCTTTTTTGTACCTTTAACTTTTCCAGCCTCTTATTGCCCCGGCCCAACTTTTTTGAGATGTGTTGCTGTCATGAAATTTCAAATGAGCCAATATTTGGCATGAAATTTCAAAATGTCTCACTTTCGACATTTGATATGTTGTCTATGTTCTATTGTGAATACAATATCAGTTTTTGAGATTTGCAAATTATTGCATTCTGTTTTTATTTACAATTTGTACTTTGTCCCAACTTTTTTGGAATCGGGGTTGTAGTTTTTGTTGTGGGGTGTACTCATTTTTGCACCACCCTAATTGGAGTAAAACTGAAAAACGTGTAATCTAAGTTATATTATTAACCTTACTTTCCCGTTATAAGTTAAACAGATGTTATATTAAACTTTGTCTTGTCAACATTTTGGAAATTGTTTGTGTTCATTGAGATATTGTTTAAAATGTTACTTTTCAAAGGGGGTGTACTTATTTATGCTGAGCACTGTAGTAGGAGTAGTACAGTACAATGTTCTCCAATGTTAAACGGATAAAAACCGAGATTGTGTTCCATCTCAGATCACGTGACTTCTGGCTCTTTGTAACTTTTGCCCTTCTTATAATAGATTTGCCTCTTTAGACTCCTCAGTCAGACGCTACAGCATTCAGTGCCTCCCTTTTCCAAGCTGATTTAATGCAGTTATCCACCTCCTCGTGGCCCTCGACACCGTGCGCTCGACGCATTAACCTGTCGAGGCCTTTCCATTATCGGGTCGCTTTTTAAATCATGCTCGGCTCTTCGAAGCACTGACCTGCTCGGACCGGTGATTACAGCCAACAACTCTCTTACAGCATCCGCGTTATTGTAGCTCCACTCACTCTAAAGTTACATAATCTAAAGCTAGCTTTGAAGAAGATTGAGTTACGGTTATTTACTGCATTGAATAATAACAAAAGCGAATGAAAGCTGTTCAGAAGACAGAACAGAAGCACTGATTTGCATAGTTATCTCATCTCATTATCTGTAGCCGCTTTATCCTGTTCTACAGGGTCGCAGGCAAGCTGGAGCCTATCCCAGCTGACTACGGGCGAAAGGCGGGGTACACCCTGGACAAGTCGCCAGGTCATCACAGGGCTGACACATAGACACAGACAACCATTCACACTCACATTCACACCTACGCTCAATTTAGAGTCACCAGTTAACCTAACCTGCATGTCTTTGGACTGTGGGGGAAACCGGAGCACCCGGAGGAAACCCACGCGGACACGGGGAGAACATGCAAACTTCACACAGAAAGGCCCTTGCCGGCCCTGGGGCTCGAACCCGGACCTTCTTGCTGTGAGGCGACAGCGCTAATCACTACACCACCGTGCCGCCTGCATAGTTATGAATATGCAAATTAGGAAGCGTACCATTTGCTATCTTACACTTTGTAGTAAACTATCACTGTGTTACATTTAAAGTGTATGTAATGCCTTACTGTAATGCTTTAAAATGAATATATATCATTAGTAATGACCAAAATTAATTAATAAAGCAGGGGGGAAGTAATATTTAAAAAAAAAATATATATATTTTATTATCAAGCACAAAACTATTGATAAATCGTGGAGTCCAGATCCCGGTCAAAAGGCAGCCTTGCCCCAGGGCTAATCTCGCATGACGTCATGCATGGAACCCTGGGTATCTGGGTCATTTCAGTTCATCTGACTCCGTGCTTGTTCACTCGCTGAAATTGGATATTGTTGATCTCACAAAAGGCGGCACGGTGGTGTAGTGGTTAGCGCTGTCGCCTCACAGCAAGAAGGTCCTGGGTTCGAGCCCCGGGGCCGGCGAGGGCCTTTCTGTGTGGAGTTTGCATGTTCTCCCCGTGTCCGCGTGGGTTTCCTCCGGGTGCTCCGGTTTCCCCCACAGTCCAAAGACATGCAGGTTAGGTTAACTGGTGACTCTAAATTGAGCGTAGGTGTGAATGTGAGTGTGAATGGTTGTCTGTGTCTATGTGTCAGCCCTGTGATGACCTGGCGACTTGTCCAGGGTGTACCCCGCCTTTCGCCCGTAGTCAGCTGGGATAGGCTCCAGCTTGCCTGCGACCCTGTAGAAGGATAAAGCAGCTAGAGATAATGAGATGAGATGAGATGATCTTATAAAAATAATGACGGGAAAGCGCTGTGTTGTGTTTGGATGTTCAAATCCATATACAACAGGATACACAAATTTCCGAGAAAAAACACAAATCTAAAGCGACGGTGCAAATGAAGCGGGCAGATTTTGTGTCGCCTACTAATAATAAATCTGATTCATCAAGTGTTCATCACCACCAGAACGACCACATAGGAATTACTGGAGCAAAAAAAGCAACCCATTTATTTAATAAATGACATTTGATCTGATATTTGGACAGTTTGTCGATTCCCTTATTATCACACACACACAGTGCACCAGACGCAGGATTATGAGCAACATTTACATGCTCGCGACATCTGATCTCATCATATCTGATGCACATTAACAGGAAGGAAAATGCGCACGTGTGCGCAATCATCATCGTTAATTATTAAAGGAGAACTGAAGGCAAATTTTTTATGATCAAAATTCTATTTCTCATTTTATTAAATATCGGAACGCATTTTTGATCGCTATTTTGTCGCTGCTGTAGCGAGTTATGAGTGTTTGAAATACGCTCTGTAATATATCAGTCCATATGTCAAAGCAATGGCTGTAAACGGGATTCGTTCAGACCTGTGTGAGACATCGTAGGACGGAAGTAAAACGTACAGCGGAAATCAAAGTGACCGACATCTCCCAACATCGTCAAAAGACGCGCGCGCCATCTTTCGAATGCTGACGTAATCAAGCCGGAAGTTTTGTTTGTTTTGATAGCGATCAGGAAAGTTTGAAAAAAGTCGGCAGTAATCGTCATTTAAACTCGTTTTTGTGCAATACTTCGTTTGGAAAACAGTTTTCAAAATGGCGGCGCCGACACCTGGCTGACACTTCACGTTTCGAAGCCTCGCACAAGTCTCGTGAAGATCGTGCGGATAAGCGACGCCTGCCGTGGACCAAATGAACTAAATTCAACACGGCTAAAAACCGAATCAGCCGATAAGTATAATATTTAATTACGATTAGTTGCCAATACGAGTCACGATATAAGGTTACTAAAACCGAAAACGTAACTGAATAACACGTTAATTAAGAAATAAAGCAAGTTTAAAAATGACTTCAGTTCTCCTTTAACTGAAACGTGTTAAATGCTCTCAGATTGCAATATTGCAAGACTCGATTTGTTTTTAGTTTTGTTCAGGAAAACATGATGAAAGGTAACCACTGCGTTCTGCACATCTCTCTCTATCTCTCTCTCTCTCTGTCTATCTATCTCTCCATCTTGCGTGCTACAGAGGACGACTGTCATGAACTGGCATCTGTTTCTCATCTTGGGGACTCAAAAAGAGAACCATTTACTCCGGAATATCCTTGATAATCATCTGCCCCTTCATCCGACATATAAAAATCCCAATCACTATCAGAATTCTCTCCAAAACCTGATTCCATATCGAGACTGGTCTCACCACTACTGCGCACATGGACAAAATTGACACCTGAATTGTTACACGTGTGACGTCACGCACCCCTTCGGGTTCTTCCGGATCAGTCTCGGCAGCTATGGTTCGAAAACAAATGGTCAATCAACATAATTGTTGCTTTGTACAAAGAAAAAAGTGTGGGTTAGAGGCATTACATACACTTTAACTTGGAATGATGTCATTTTCAATCTTCAAGCTACAAAGCAGGAAAAAAACCATGGACGCCTTCATGTTCATCTTTTGTTAGCAACGAGCTCGCCAGCTAATGTTAGCATGAGGTAGAATGAGGCATATTTTATTCTCAGAACAGTCAACTGTGTCATCAGTGAGTCGTAGATTTAACAAGTGAATATATCCGTATGCTGATTGGTCGAAAGTAAACGCTTGTATATCCAGTAGAAGTCGTTTAAAGGTAAGAAGTGCGACTTTGTTCGCAGTGTTTACAGTGTGAGCAGCTATGTTGATTCGACGTCCGTTGCTGAATTAACTAAGAGTTCTGGAGACCATCCTGACATTCCGAGTATTCCAAGTTAGAGGGGGCATTTTCATAGAAGGAGGCCGTTAATTTCATGTGACTTTAGTCAAATGGAGCATACAGTATGGTTCAAAAAAATGTTCGGTAATGTGGTGCAAACAAAAGTGTATTAGTAGTTATGCACTGGTTAACACTAGCAGGGCTGTGTCTTCCCATTAGGAGTAGTCGCTTGGAGCCTCGGACCACCAGGAGGCGCTATGATTTTTGAAATTGATATAAAACAAGAACAGGGTGGCAGGGTGGTGTAGTCGTTAGCACTGTCACCTCACAGCAAGAATGTTCCAGGTTTGAACCTCATGGTCGAAGGGGCCCTTCTTTGTGGAGTTTGTATGTTCTCCCTGAGTCTCGGTGCTCTGATTTCCACCACAGTCCAAAGACATGCAGGTTGGGCAAAATCCCCAGCCACTGGGGTTGTACGAGACAGTGCGTACTTAGTGCCAGTCCCAAGCCCAGATAGATTGGGGAGGGTTGCATCAGGAAAGGCATCCAGAAACACACAAACAGAAACACACGGAAAAACAGAAACACACGGAAACACAGAAACACACGAAAACACACAGAAAAACACAGAAAAACGGAAACACACGGAAACACAAACACATGGAAACACACACAAACACACAAAGAGAAACACACAGAAAAACGGAAACACACAGAAACACAAACACATGGAACCACACGGAAACACACAGAAACACACAAACAGAAAAACACAGAAAAACGGAAACACAGAAAAACACAGAAAAATGGAAACACACAGAAACACAAACACATGGAAACACACAGAAACACACGGAAACACAGAAACACACAGAAACACACAGACACACACGGACACACACAGAAACACAGAAAAACACAGAAACACGGAAACACAGGGAAATACACAAACACGGAAACACACAGAAACACAAACACATGGAAACAGACAAACAGAAACACACAGAAACACATGGAAACACACGGAAACACACAAACAGAAAAACACAGAAAAATGGAAACAGAAAAACAGAAAAACGGAAACACACAGAAACACAGAAAAAACACAGAAAAATGGAAACACACAGAAACACAAACACATGGAAACACACAGAAACACTCAAACAGAAACACACGGAAACACAGAAACACACAAATGGAAAAACACAGAAAAACAGAAAAACGGAAACAGAAAAACAGAAAAACGGAAACACACGGAAACACAGAAAAACACAGAAAAATGGAAACACACAGAAACACAAACACATGGAAACACACAAAAACACACAAACAGAAACACACAGAAACACACGGAAACACACAGAAACACAGAAAAACACGGAAACACAGGGAAATACACAGAAACATGGAAACACACAGAAACACACGGAAACACACGGAAACACACAGAAACACACAAAAAGAAAAAGACAGAAAAACGGAAACACACGGAAACACAAACACATGGAAACACGGAAACACAGGGAAATACACAGAAACATGGAAACACAGAAACACAAACACATGGAAACACACACAAACACACAAACAGAAACACACAGGAACACAGAAACACATGGAGACACACAGAAACACAAACACATGGAAACACAAAGAAACACACAAACAGAAACACACGGAAACACAGAAAAACACGGAAACACACAGAAACACACGGAAACACACAGAAACACAGAAAAACACGGAAACACACAGAAACACACGGAAACACACAGAAACACAGAAAAACAGAAACATGGAAATACAGGGAAATACACAGAAACACGGAAACACACAGAAACACACGGAAACACACAGAAACACACAAACAGAAAAACACAGAAAAACGGAAACACATGGAAACACAAACACATGGAAACACGGAAACACAGGGAAATACACAGAAACATGGAAACACAGAAACACAAACACATGGAAACACACACAAACAGACAAACAGAAACACACGGAAACACACAGAAACACAAACACATGGAAACACACAGAAACACACAAACAGAAACACACGGAAACACAGAAAACATGGAAACACACAGAAACACACAAACAGAAACACACGGAAACACAAACACATGGAAACACAGAAACACAGAAACACACGGACACACACAGAAACACAGAAAAATGGAAACACACGGACACACACAGAAACATAGAAAAACACAGAAACACGGAAACACAGGGAAATACACAGAAACACAGCAAAATGGAAACACACACAAACAGAAACACACAGGAACACAGAAAAACACAGAAACACGGAAACACAGGGAAATACACAGAAACACGGAAACACACAGAAACACAGAAAACATGGAAACACACAGAAACACGGAAACACACGGAAAAATATGGAAACATACTGAAACACAGAAATGCACGGAAAAACATGGAAACACACGGAAAAACATAGAAACACATGGAAACACACAAACACAGAAAGACACGGAAAAACGGAAACACACAGAAAAACACAAACACAGAAAAACACAGAAACACGGAAACACGGAAACACACAGAAACACACAGAAACACACGGAAACACAGAAAAACACAGAAAAATGGAAACACACAGAAACAAACACATGGAAACACACAAACACACGGAAACAGAAAAACACAGAAACACGGAAACACACGGACACACACAGAAACAGAAAAACACAGAAACACAGAACAACGGAAACACACGGACACACACAGAAACACAAAAAAAACACAGAAACATGGAAACACGGGGAAATACACAGAAACACAAACACATGGAAACACACAAACAGACAAACAGAAACACACAGGAACACACAAACACACGGAAACACAAACACACGGAAACACACAGAAACACACAGGAACACAGAAAAACGGAAACACACGGAAACAGAAAAACACAGAAAAATGGAAACACACAGAAACACAAACACATGGAAACACACAGAAACACACAAACAGAAACACAGAAACACACGGAAACACACAGAAACACATAAACAGAAAAACACAGAAAAACGGAAACACATGGAAACACAGAAAAATGGAAACACACGGAAACACAAACACATGGAAACACAAAGAAACACGCAAACAGAAACACACGGAAACACAGAAACACACGGAAACACACAGAAACACACGGAAACACACAGAAACACACGGAAACACACAGAAACACAGAAAAATGGAAACACACAGACACACACAGAAACACAGAAAAATGGAAACACACAGACACACACAGAAACACAGAAAAATGGAAACACACGGACACACACAGAAACACAGAAAAATGGAAACACACGGACACACACAGAAACACAGAAACACGGAAAGACACAGAAACACAAACACATGGAAACACACACAAACAGACAAACAGAAACACACAGGAACACAGAAAAACAGAAACACACGGAAACACACAGAAATACAAACACATGGAAACACACGGAAACACAGAAAAACATGGAAACACACAGAAACATACAAACACAGAAAAACACAGAAAAACAGAAACACACAGAAACACAAACACATGGAAACACACAGAAACACACGGAAACACAGAAACACGGAAACACACGGACACACACAGAAACACACGGAAACACACGGAAACACACAGAAACACAGAAAAATGGAAACACACAGACACACACAGAAACACAGAAAATCACAGAAACACGGAAACACAGGGAAATACACAGAAACACAGAAAAATGGAAACACACGGACACACACAGAAACACAGAAAATCACAGAAACACGGAAACACAGGGAAATACACAGAAACACAGAAAAATGGAAACACACGGACACACACAGAAACACAGAAAAATGGAAACACACGGGGACACACAGAAACACAGAAAAACACAGAAACACGGAAACACAGGGAAATACACAGAAACACAGAAATACACAGAAACACAGAAAACATGGAAACACACAGAAACACGGAAACACACGGAAAAACATGGAAACACACAGAAACACACGGAAAAACATGGAAACACATGGAAACACACAAACACAGAAAGACACGGGAAAACAGAAACATAGAAAAACACAAACACACAGAAAAACACAGAAACACACAGAAACACGGAAACACACAGAAACACAGAAACACACACAAACACACAGAAACAGAAAAACACAGAAAAATGGAAAAAAAAATGGAAACACACGGAAACACAAACACATGGAAACACACAGAAACACACGGAAACAAAGAAACACACAGAAACACGGAAACACACGAACACACACAGAAACACAGAAAAACACAGAAACAGAAAAACACAGAAAAACGGAAACACATGGAAACACAGAAAAACACAGAAAAATGGAAACACACGGAAACACAAACACATGGAAACACACAGAAACACAGAAACACGGAAACACACGGACACACACAGAAACACAGAAAAATGGAAACACACGGACACACACAAACACAGAAAAATACAGAATCACGGAAACACAGGGAAATACACAGAAACACAGAAGACATGGAAACACACAGAAACATGGAAACACACGGAAAAACATGGAAACATACAGAAACACACAGAAAAACATGGAAACACATGGAAACACACAAACACAGAAAGACACGGAAAAACGGAAACACATGGAAACACAGAAAAACACAAACACAGAAAAACACAGAAACACAGAAAAACACAAACACACAGAAAAACACAGAAACACACAAACACAGAAACACACAGAAACACAAACACGGAAACACACAAACATGGAAACACACAAACATGGAAACACAGAAAAACGGAAACACACAAACACAGAAAACACGGAAAAGCAGAAACACAGAAAAACATAAACACAGAAAAACACAGAAACACGGAAACACACAGAAACACAGAAAACACGGAAAAACGGAAACACACGGAAACACAGAAAAACACAAACACATGGAAACACACAGAAACACACGGAAACACGGAAACACACAGAAACACAGAAAACATGGAAACACACAAACATGGAAACACACAAACATGGAAACACAGAAAAACGGAAACACACAAACACCGAAAACACGGAAAAGCGGAAACAGAAAAACACAAACACAGAAAAACACAGAAACATGGAAACACAGAAAACACGCAAACATGGAAACACACGGAACAACATGGAAACACACGGAACAACATGGAAACACACGGAGAAACA